>NW_017670686.1:152542-179793 GCF_001879085.1 Nicotiana attenuata
TCGCCGTGATACCTCCGAAGCATGGACACATGAAAAACTGGATGCACGGCTGATAAGCTAGGCGGCAAGGCAAGCCTATAAGCCACCTCTCCCACACGGTCGAGAATCTCAAATGGGCCAATGAACCTAGGGCTAAGCTTGCCCTTCTTCCCAAATCTCATCACGCCCTTCAAAGGCGACACTCGGAGCAATACCCGCTCACCAACCATGAAAGCTACATCTCGAACCTTACGATCTGCATAACTCTTTTGCCGCAATGAGCCGAACGAAGCCTATCCTGAATGATCTTGACCTTATCCAAGGCCTCCTGAACTAAATCTGTACCCAATAACCGAGCCTCTCCCGGCTCAAACCACCCAACCGGAGGCCGACATCGTCTACCATACAACGCCTCATATGGAGCCATCTGAATGCTGGACTGGTAGCTGTTGTTGTAGGCGAACTCTGCTAAGGGCAAAAACTGGTCCCACGAGCCTCCAAAATCAATGACACAAGCTCGAAGCATATCCTCCAAAATCTGAATAATCCGCTCGGATTGACCGTCCATCTGAGGATGGAACGATGTACTCAACTCAACCCGTGTGCCCAACTCTCGTTGAATTGCACCCTAGAAACGCGAGGTAAACTGCGCACCCCGATCCGAAATGATAGATACCGGCACCCCATGAAGGCGAACAATCTCTCTGATGTAGATCTCTGCTAACCTCTTGGATGAATAAGTGGTTGCCACAGGAACAAAATGCGCTGACTTGGTCAGCCTATCAACAATGACCCAAATTGCATCAAACGTCTTCCGGGTCAACGGAAGTCCAGTAACGAAATCCATGGTAATCCTCTCCCACTTCCACTCGGGAAGCTCAATCCTCTGAAACAAACCACCAGGCCTCTGATGCTCATATTTAACCTGCTGACAGTTCAAACATCGAGCCACATATGCAACAATATCTTTCTTCATCCTACGCCACCAATAATGCTGCCGCAAGTCCTGATACATCTTCGCGGCGCCCGGGTGAATAGAATACCGAGAACTCTGGTGATCAGTGTACACCTCACACATCACACCATATAGGTAATGCCTCCAAATCTTCAAAGCATGAACAATGGCTGCCAATTCTAGATCATGAACCGGATAATTCTTCTCGTGGATCTTCAACTGCCTTGAAGCATAGGCAATGACTTTGCCATCCTGCATCAATACTGCACCAAGCCCAATACGGGAAGCATCACAATAGACTGTGTAAGGCCCTGAACCTGTGGGCAAAACCAATACCGGTGCCGTAGTCAGAGCTGTCTTGAGCTTCTGAAATCTCGCCTCACACTCATCCGACCATCTGAACTGGGCACCCTTCTGGGTCAATCTGGTCATCGGGGCTGCTATAGATGAAAACCCCTCCACGAACCGACGGTAATAACCTGCTAACCCCAAGAAACTCCGAATCTCCGTAGTTGATGCTGGCCGAGGGCAGTTCTTGACTACCTCAATCTACTTCGGGTCCACCTGAATACCCTCTGCTGATACGACATGACCGAGAAATGCAACCGAACTCAACCAGAACTCACACTTCGAGAACTTAGCATATAACTGACTATCCTTCAGAGTCTGAAGAACCACCTTAAGGTGCTGCTCGTGCTCCTCCTGGCTGCGGGAGTACACCAGAATATCATCAATAAAGACTATCACGAACAGGTCCAAGTAAGGTTTGAACACTCGGTTCATCAACTTCATAAATGTTGCTGGGGCATTGGTCAACCCAAATGACATGACTCATAATGCCCATACCGAGTGCGGAATGCTGTCTTAGGGACATCGGATGCCCTAATCCTCAGCTGGTGGTACCCAGATCTCAAGTCTATCTTTGAAAATACCCTTGCACCCTGAAGCTGGTCAAACAAATCATCAATCCTCGGCAGTGGATACTTGTTCTTAATCGTCACTTTGTTCAATTGTTGGTAATCAATGCACATCCTCATCGAACCATCCTTTTTCTTCACAAATAACACCGGCGCACCCCAAAACGAAACGCTGGGTCTGATGAAACCCTTCTCAAGCAAATCCTGCAACTGATCCTTTAACTCTTTCAACTCTGGCGGGGCCATGCGATACGGCGGAATGGAAATGGGCTGAGTGCCCGGAGCCGGAGCCAGATCAATACAGAAATCAATATCCCTGTCGGGCGGCATGCCCGGCAGGTCTGAGGGAAAAACCTCGGGGAACTCTCGAACAATCGGAACAGAATCAATAGGAGGGACCTCCGCGATGGAATCGCGAACATACGCCAGATAATCTAAACACCCCTTCTCGACCATGCATCGAGCCTTCACATATGATATAACACTACGAGTGGCATGACCTGGGGTGCCTCTCCACTCCAAACGGGGCAAATCTGGTAAAGCCAGGGTCACGGTTTTGGCATGACAATCCAAGATAGCATGATACGGGGACAACCAATCCATCCCTAATATAACGTCGAAATCCACCATGTCTAAGAGCAATAAATAACACGGGTCTCAAGACCCTCAAATACTACCACATAGGAATGATGGACTTGGTCGACCACTATAGAATCCCCCGCCGGTGTAGATACATAAACAGGAATACCCAAAGCATCACTAGGCATAACCAGGTAGGGTGCAAAATAGGACGACAAATATGAATACGTAGACCCAGGGTCAAATAGCACTGAAGCATCCCTATCACAGACCGGAATAGCACCTGTAATGACTCCATCTGAAGACTCAGCCTCTGGCCTGGCTGGAAGAGCATAACACCGGGGCTGGGCCCCACCTCCCTGAACCATATCTCTGGGACGATCGGTTGCTGGCTGGCCTCTACCTCTGGCGGTCCGAGCTCCACCTCTATGGTCCCTACCTCCACCTCTATGGCCTCTACCCCCGCCTCTAGCTGGCTGGGCGGCCTGCGGATCACCTGATGCCTGAATCATAGGGCGAGGACCCTGCTGCTGAGAGCTGTCCGAAGCTCGAGGGCAAAACCTAGCAAGTGCCCATGTTGCCACACGTGTAACAAGCCCTCGGCTGCTGAGAGTAGCGGAGTGGTGGTGCGCTGATGGGTGTTGATGGCAAATTGAAAAGTTGCTGATCAGAAGACTGCGGCTGAGAGCCACGACCACCTGAAGTACCATGTGAGACTTGTAGGGGTGACTGAAAGGGCCTCGGAGGATGGCCTCTACCATAAGAATCCCCACCTCCAGACGAGGTACCACTGAATCTACCTGCATGACGGGGCCTCTTATCTGACCTATGACCACCTCCCCGTGCAAGAGCCATCTCAACTCTACGGGCCGCATTGGCCGCCTCCTGAAAAGAAATCTCACTCCCGGCTTCCATAGTCATCTGGAGACGGATCGGCTGAATCAACCCATCAATAAACCTCCGCTCCCTCTCTCTCTCGGTGGGGAGTATAACAATAGCATGGCGTGCTAGATCAATGAACCGAGTCTCATACTGAGTAACTGTCATAGAGCCCTGCTGGAGGCGCTCAAACTGCCTGCGAAGAGCATCTCGCTGAGTAACTGGGAGAAACTTCTCCAAAAACAACTCTGCAAACTGGTCCCAAGTCAATGATGGCGACCCTGCTGGTCTGGATAAACAATAGTCCCTCCACCAAGTCTTGGCGGATCCTGCTAGTCGAAAAGTGGCAAAGTCGACCCCATTGGTCTCCACAATACCCATAGTCCGAAAACCTCATGGCAGCTATACAAGAAATCCTGGGGGTCCTCTGAAGAAGCACCGCTGAATGTGGTGGTGAAGAGCTTGGAGAACCTATCAAGCCTCCACAAAGCATCTGAGGACATAGCCGCTCCATCGCCGGTCTGAGTCACAATACCCGGCTGAACTGCCACAGCTGCCACACGATCCCATTTCATAATATATAAGTGGTCGGTGTGCCACACGATCCCATTTCATAATATATAAGTGGTCGGCGTGCCACACGATCCCATTTCATAATATATAAGTGGTTGGCGTGCCACACGATCCCATTTCATAATATATAAGTAGTCGGCGTGCCACACGATCCCATTTCACAATATATAAGTGGTCGGCGTGCCACACGATCCCATTTCATAATATATAAGTGGTCGACGTGCCACACGACCCCATTTTATAATATATAAGTGGTCGGCGTGCCACACGATCCCATTTCATAATATATAAGTGGTCGGCGTGCCACACGATCCCATTTCATAATATATAAGTGGTTGGCGTGCCACACGATCCCATTTCATAATATATAAGTAGTCGGCGTGCCACACGATCCCATTTCATAATATATAAGTGATCGGCGTGCCACACGATCCCATTTCATAGTATATAAGTGGTCGCCGTGCCACACGATCCCCTTTCATAATATATAAGTGGTTTCCCGGCAAGGGAGAATACGACTAAGCAGTTAAATCCCGGCAAGGGAGCAACAACAATAACTTACACGTCCCGGCGAGGGAATAATCACATTTCTTTCTCTTACGTTCATTTCTACTTTTTTAATCGAGCCAACGCTCCAAAGAGTTTACACGTCATATTTCCTTCTCATTCTCTTCATATCATATAGAAACCATCAATTAACAAGGAAGAGTCACTACAGAATCCCAATTAAGCACAGATAAAGACCCACGGTCATGCTAGACGCCGGTGTATAGATACTCGTCACCATGCTTATACACCGTACTCAACATTTAGCAATTAGCAAATAATACTCTAATCTTATTCCCTCAAGCCAAAGTTAGATCAAACACTTACCTCAAATGCTCTAAAATCAACTCAAGCCTCTAGTATACCTTTACCCCTCGAATTCGGCTCCAACTCAGTCAAATCTATGAAATAACGACTTTACAATGTTAATAATAGCTAAACAAACTAAACCCAATGCCTAAATATGAATTTCTAAGCTTTCTTCCCAAAATTCCAAAATCGACCCCGGGCCCGCTTGGTCAAAACACGAGGTTCGAACCAATTCCATGTTACCCATTCCCCCACGAGCCCGGATATACAATTTGTTTTCAAATTCGACCCCAAAACGAGGTCTAAATCAAGGAAAATTGAAAAACCCTAACTCTACCCTTTTTTCCCAATTTCAACCCTAGATTATATGATTTAGGCTTAGAAACTTACTAATTAATGAAGGAAAAGTGAAAGAAATGAGTGGGAAATTACTTACTCAAGTGGTCTTGAAGGATGGGGGCTTCAATGGAGTCCTAGAGCTTGGGGAGGAAGAGAGCTCGTGAGAAAATTAGGAATAAACCCGTCACTGTTCTGTTTTTGAACTTTAAAAATCACTGGGCGAGAAATGCCCTTCGCGTTCGCGGGAAAGGGGCCAGGTTCGCGAAGGGTAAGCTGGGCAAGTCATCGCGATCGCGTGGAGGCAAACGCGAACGCGTAGAAGAAAAGTGCTGGGGTCCGGAGTTTGGTCTATGCGAACGCGATACGGGGTTCGCGAACGCGATGAAGGGAGGATTAAAGCTACGCGAACGCGGGGACTGAGCCGCGAACGCGAAGAAGGGAAAGCCCAAAGGTACGCGAACGCGGGCTGAAGGCCGCGATCGCGAAGAAGGGAAAAGCTGTGCAAAAATTGCAGAAAATCTGCGACAATTTCCTAAGTTCAAAACACCCCGGAACACCTCCGAAACACTCCCGAGCCCTCGGGGCTCCTAACCAAACTCGCACACTAACTAAACAACCTCATACGAACTTAACCGTGCGATCAAATCGCCAAAACAACATCAAAATCAATTAATCAAACCTCAAAATCTTCATTTTTCATTCTAACTTCATAAACTTCAAATCTTTGATATTTAGGTCCGAAACACGTCAAATGACGTCCGATTTCAACCAAATTTCACAGAAAGCGCTTAAACCATATATAAGACTTGTATCGGGCGTCGGAACCAAAATACGAGCCCGATACCACAGTCTTTTAATCAATTTTCATTTCCATTTTCCTTAATAATTTCAGAAAAACAATTTCACAGAAAAATTCATTTCTCGGGCTCTAGACCTCGGAATTCGACTCCGGGCATATGCCCGAGTCCCATATTTTTCTACGGACCCTCCGGGACCGTCAAATCACGGGTCCGGGTCCGTTTACAAAAAATGTTGACCAAAGTCAACTTTAATCATTTTAAAGCCACATTTTGAAATTTTTCACAGAATTTAACATATAAGCTTTCCGGCTACGCGCCCGGACTGCGCATGCAAATCGAGGCGAGCAAAAATGAGGTTTTCAAGGCCTCGGAAGCACGGAATGAAAGAGAAAACAGGTGATGACCCTTTGGGTCGTCACATAATCCCAAATCGAAATCCCTTTACCTGCACAATGTATTTTAAAAAGGTTTTGATTGCACCTCAAGTTTATGAGTTTCTACTGACTGTTTTGGCTGTCAAAAAGCTAGGAAAATACAGGTTGACGGCCCTCACCGAAGCATGTTTTGCTCAAGACAACATCGAAAGAAGAAGCATTCAACTTGTCAACAGATGTTACAATAGCATCTCCAAAATTCAGAAAGTTTCAGTCATCTCTTTCTTCATTGTACAGTAGTTGTTGATTTTGGAACATGTTATATTCTATTTTCGGACTCGGTCATGCCACACACAATTAAAGATGCGTATGAGAGTTGGTGCATATGGAACACTTTGATGGAATTTCAATTCCAAACTACCTAAAAGCTATATGTGTGCTTAACTTATTTTGCTAGAGCAACTTAACTCCTATAAATAACGCTGATAAATTTTTGGACTTTGTTAGCTCCCTAATCCAAGCATAGTGTCTTCTCATGTACGGGAGCTACACAACCTCTTTTTGTATCTTCTGCATCATCTTGAAGCCCTTTTAATGAAATTTCTTACTTCATAAAAAAGCATAAAAAATAACTTCAGTTCAGTCGAATGTCTATATTAAAGAGTATTGATGGAAGTATAAAGGTACTATTTTGGATATAACTTAAATACAAATTGTTTAAAAAATTGCTTTACTAGTGTGATTTAACCTATTCTAACATATTATCTGCTTTTTCATACATGTAATTAGTTTCATTTATTATGAATCATTAAGTCTTATTAACTTTTAGGTAATCTAATAGTGTAAATAATTTTTTACACCATTAATATATAAAAACTTGATGTTCATGAGGAGTACTTCATCCTTTTTCATCAACTTTTTCCCCTAATAGTAGGGCTTAGAAATGATCGAAGTATAAATAAAAAATATATATATCCATGTTCCTACAAATATTATTCGAAAAATACCTACTTGAAAAGATATTATATTTCATATCTATTTAGGAAAACGTATTTACAAAATACTCAGCATGCATGTACGTTGTATACCATTGGGCGCATGTTTTATAGTGTGATCTTAAATATTCTTATGTTGTATACCATTAAGTTATACAAAAAGTGATTGTTTACTCTGAAGATATCCAACGTACAAAACTGTTGTTGTATAAATGGATACATGAATAAATAATTTATATCGAAAGTAAACACGTAAATGTCTCAAATAAATTCCAAAGTATTAATGTTGTATCGCAACTTTCCTACTTTTGATTATCACATCCAAAAAGATCTATCCCATTTTCCTACCAAATTTATCTCTAGAAGGTCTATTCCATTTTCTATCAAATTTCTCTCTATTAAAGCACATAAATAAAGAGATTCAAGAGATGATGACCGATCATAAAATGACTCAAAATTAGGTCATGGCTTTTTTGATATTGTTCCTTTTAGATAGATACTTGTGTCTAATAAAACAATTTAATAGATCAAACCTGTACCTTGATGCGATGTTGAAGAAGAAGAAGAAAAATGATTACGGCTAAGCTAAAAAAACTAGGGCAAGATAAAAGAAAACTGGATTTTTGAATGATAATAGTAAAGGATAATTACAGGGTATATATCACCTACTCAGCTGCTACAGGACAAAATACCATAACTACCGTGGTGGACTGAAAAGTATTCTCTTAGAGTAATTCATGGATCTAATTACAAATATGTAAACTATAGACTAAAACTTATATGGGACTAAAGTGTACTAACTAAATACTTTGACCAACTTGACTTCCTAAAGAATTTAACGGTAAGGTTCCTCTCCTAAAGCCTCACGTACAATCTCCGCAAGCACAGTTACTCTTTCTCGTATCAGTCCTTCCCCGTTAAACTCTTCCTTGTCCTCAAGGAAGGAAGGTGGAAAATGGAACCTTGAGTGCCTGATAATCTTCCCATGTGGCCTGCTCTTATGGTAGACCTTCCCACTGAACCAATACTTGTGCTACAACTTTGTTGCCTTTCTGAACCATACGCCACTCCAAAATTTTGTCAGGTTGAGGACAATATGGGCTGGAGAGTTCTAGGATAGGGGGTGTGAAATGCTATCTGGTAACTCATAACATGCCTTGAGCTGGGACACATGAAAGGTGGGGTGGAGCAGTAGTTGAGAAGGTAATGAGAGTTTGTATGCCACAGGTCCAACTTTCTATAGAATTTGATAAGGGCCATAGAATATAGCTGAGAGTTTAGAGAAATGTATGGAGGACATAGTAACCAGTCTGTAGGGTTGAATATTTAAGTAGACCCAGTCTCCTTCTTTGAAAACTCTGTTAGACCTATGTTTATTGGCCTGCTCTGCCATCCTTTGATGTGCCCTTTGCAAGTGGTACTTGAGCAGCTGCAGTTTGAACTCTCTTGTAAGCAGACTCATGTCTACTTCCTCTATTGCAGAGTCACCAGCCATGTAAGATAAGTGAAGAGGGGGAGGTTGTCCATACAAAGCCTCATAAGGACTGCATTGTATGGAACTATGGAAGGCAGTGTTGTCCCATAGCTCAGCTGCAGCTAAATATTGGAACCAATCTGACTGTGAATCTGAGCAAAAACATCTGAGATAGGTTTCTAGGCACCTATTAACTACCTCTGTTTGGCCATCTGTTTGAGGATGATAGGCTGTGGAGGTATTGAGGGTGACTCCAAACATGGCAAACAACTCCTGCCAGATTTTGCTTGTAAAGATTGGGTCCCTATCACTGATGATATCCTCAGGCATGCCATGTAATTTATAGATTTGATCAAAGAATACTTGTGCAAGAGAGCTGGCTGTGTAGGCGTGGGATAGACCTAAGAAATGAGCATACTTAGTTAGTCTATCCACTACTACCCAAAAGACTGACTTCCCCCTTGACTTGGCAATCCTTCTATAAAATCCATCCTTATGTTGCTCCATGCTGAATCTGGTATCTTGTTAGGTTGTAGCAATCCAGGATATAGGGAATTGTCATATTTGTGCCTTTGACAGACATTACAAGACTTGACATACTGCTGAATGTCTTCTTTTATCTTTTTCCAATAGAACAAAGCTGCTACTCTTCTATATGTTCCACCCCTGGGATTGTGTGACAGTTTTGGTGCAGAATATTCAGATCCTATGACAGAATTGATGAATGTCAAACATACAGGTAGTGTGAAGGATTACCAAAGGGCTTTTATTAGTGTCATGACCAGGCTAAACCTATCAGTGGAGCATGCTATAAGTATTTTCCTAAATAATCTCAAGCCTGAGATTAGCAATGCTGTCTGGGTAGGAAATCCTTCTACTCTACCACAAGCATATTATCTAGCTAGACTGCAGGAGACCAACTTTGCAGCCCAAAGCCAAGCTATCAAGAGTAGTGTGGCTGGTTCTTTCTCTCATAGAGGACCAATGGGACATCATTCTAGTACAACACAGAAGAGCAATGCCAATAACTTGAGGAAACCTGTTACTGTCAAAATGGATAATAACAGGAGGAGGAGGCTTACCCCAGCAGAGATGGAAGAGAAGAGAGCTCAAGGGTTATGTTTTTTTGTGATGAGAAATACGTGTTTGGACATAAATGCCAGGCCAAGAGACAGTTGTATTCACTTGAATTAGGGGTGGTTGAAGAAGATGTTGGTACAGAAGGACAGGAGATATGTGATGAGCTGGAGGAAGAAGAGGTAGGAATGGTGACAAAACCATCAGAAAATTGTGCCATATCCTTGCAAGCTTTAAATGGATCCATGGGGTACAGGACACTTAGGCTTAGGGGCTATACTGATAAGAGACCCATGGAAGTCTTCATTGACTGTGGATCAACACATAATTTCATAGATGAAGAGACTGTCAGGAAGTTGGGATGTGTAATCCAAAAGATCAAACCACAACTAGTGCAGGTTGCTGATGGAAGGGAAATTCCCACTGATAAGATGTGCAAGGGGTTCAAATGGCTGATGCAAGGAACAATGTTTGAAGATGACTTCTTAGTATTTCCCATAGGGAAGAGTGATCTGGTTCTAGGCATCCAGTGGCTATACCCATTGGAAGATATCAAATTCAATTTCAGGAAGTTATTGATTGAATTTGAGTATAAAGGAAAATTG
This sequence comes from Nicotiana attenuata, assembly GCF_001879085.1. NCBI lineage: Eukaryota > Viridiplantae > Streptophyta > Magnoliopsida > Solanales > Solanaceae > Nicotiana > Nicotiana attenuata. The sequence goes on from NW_017670686.1 coordinate 162,944, forward strand.
CTGACACTTAAGGGTATACAACCTACCTTTAAGGATGTGGATGCTAAGTCTTTTGAGAAGATGATTGAAGAGGGATCTCAATTCTTCATGGTAAGGGTGAAAGGTGAAGGTGAGATAGCAGGACTGGTTAATAGTTTTGAGACAGAACTAGAAGAAGTCACACAATTGTTGGGAGAATATAGCGAGGTTTTTGGTGAACCCCAGCAACTGCCACCTTCCGGGGGAGTCTTTGATCATCATATTCCCCTGTTAGAAGGCAGCATACCAGTAAACTCCAGGCCCTATAGGTACTCTCCAGTCCAAAAAGATGTAATTGAGAAGATGGTGCAGGAGTTATTGAGCCAAGGTATCATCCAATACAGCTCTAGTCCCTATGCCTCTCCAGTTGTGTTAGTTGGCAAAAAAGATGGATCATGGAGATTATGTGTTGACTATAGAGCCCTGAATAAGTCAACAGTGAAGGATAAGTTTCCAATTCCAATTATTGAAGAACTGCTAGATGAACTAGGAGGCTCGCAAATTTATTCCAAACTGGACCTAAGAGCTGGATACTATCTAATAAGGATGGCCCCTACAGTTGTTCCAAAGACTGCTTTTAAAACTCATTCTGGCCACTATGAATATCTGGTGATGCCATTTGGTCTGACTAATGCACCCTCAAGTTTTCAAGGGCTAATGAATCACATTTTTTCAGAAATATCTTAGGAAGTTTATCCTGGTCTTCTTTGATGGCATCCTGATCTACAGCCAAAGCCTGGAGGAGCATTTGAACCATTTGAGGGTTGCTTTTGACTTATTGGTACATCATCAACTATTAGTGAAGAGAAGTAAATGTGTCTTTGCTGCTGATAGAGTGGAGTATTTGGGGCATTACATATCAGCAATAGGGGTAGAGACAGACCCTAAGAAGATAGAAACAGTACAATCATGGCCAACACCTTCTTCTATTAAGTTACTAAGGGGTTTCCTAGGATTGACTGGATACTACAGGAGGTTCATTAAAGGGTATGGAGTCATTAGCAAGCCTCTAACTAATCTACTTAAGAAAGATGGTTTTAAGTGGTCTGAAAAAGCCAATGAAGCCTTCAGGAAGCTCAAATTGGCACTCACCACAGCCCCAGTACTGGCTCTTCTTGACTTTTCCTTGCCTTTGTGGTAGAAACTGATGCTTGAAATGTGGGAACAGGAGCAGTTTTGATGCAAAAGGGGCAACCAATTGCCTTCCTTAGTAAAGGGCTATCCACACAACATCAAACATTTTATGTATATGACAAGGAACTGCTAGCCCTTGTCATGGATGTGACTAAATGGTCTCAATACTTGACTGGGAGGACTTTCATTGTGAAAACAGACCAGAAGGCCTTGAAGTTCCTACTTGAACAGAAGTTGCATACAGGAACACAATTGAAGTGGATTACAAAACTCATGCAGTATGATTTTTCAATAGAATACAAAAAGGGGAAGGAGAATAAGGCTGCTGATGCCTTATCCAGGCTACCTGCTAGTAGAGTTAACAGCCTTAACACTGTCCACAATGAAGACTGATTTGCTGAATTTGATCATGATAAGCTGGGAGAAGGACCCCTCATTGAATGAGCTAATTCAATCTTCGATGAAAAGAGACCAGGAAGGTAAGGGGTATTCTTTCAATCATGGACAGCTAAGGAAGAATGGAAGGTTAGTGGTGGGGCCTGATGAGGAATTGAGAAGAGAAATCCTGCAGCTTTGGCATAACTCACCTGTGGGGGGGCATTCAGGCATGGAGGCCACATATAGAAGAGTAGCAGCTTTGTTCTATTGGAAAAAGATGAGAGAAGACATTCAGCAATATGTCAAGTCTTGTGATGTCTGTCAAAGGCACAAATATGACAATTCCCCATATCCTGGATTGCTACAACCTAACATACAGAATTGGGTAGTAGGAATGGGAGAGGAACTGATTTGTACTGGAGGTCTAATGGGAGGGTTGCCCGTTTGAGTAGCTACTACTGTAGAAGAAGAGGTTTGCAATGGAACAGTACCTTGAAGTTGACTGTTACTAGGTGAGTGCAGCTGAGTGTTGCTTGAGCTTGCTGGGAAGGGAGAAACCAGATCCCCAAATCTCAATGGAGTATCAGATGGAGAATACAGATCTCCTTCACCGGAATTGGTACCCTTATCTCTCTCAGGTCGTTTCCAAGCTGCTACAGCTTCCTTAAGCTCACGCATGGCAGAAACTTGACTTTTGGATAACTTGTTCATGTCGAGCTTCTGATTGGTCTTGTCTCTGATTCAAATTTACCATATCAGCAGACATTTTATGAAGGATGGACATCGCCTCCGACATTTCTGTCCCCATGGTTCCTCGAGCAAGATCGTGCTCTGATACCACTGATGCGATGTTGAAGAAGAAGATGAAAAATGATTACGGCTAAGCTAAAAAAACTAGGGCAAGATAAAAGAAAATTGGATTTTTGATTGATAATAGTAAAGGATAATTACAGGGTATATATCACCTACTCAGCTGCTACAGGACAAAACACCATAACTACCGTGGTGGACTGAAAAGTATTCTCTTAGAGTAATTCATAGGTCTAATTACAAATATGTAAACTATAGACTAAAACTTATATGGGACTAAAGTGTACTAATTAAATACTTTGACCAACTTGACTTCCTAACCAATTTAACGGTAAGGTTCCTCTCCTAAAGCCTCACGTACAATTTCCGCAAGCATAGTTACTCTTTCTCGTATCATACCTAGGCGCTTAAAATTAGTCTCTTTCTTTAAACTAGTATACGTACCCGCACGATGCGCGGATTAGTTCAAAGAGAAAAAGAGCGAAGAGAGATAATAAAAAAAGAAGTATACATAGCATTAGCAACTTTTAATTTTTAATTTTTTAATAATAGTGTAAATTAGATTTATTTTTTAAAAGTTAAAGATTAAAAAAAAATATATTTTTAAATCAGTTAAATTTTTAAAAATAAAGAAATATTTAATTTTTAAAAAAATAACAAAGAAACCTGAAATTTGTGATGGAGTTTTTAATTTTTTCAAAATGTTTTATAGTTCCTAATTTTTTGGAGGATTGTCCTAAAGTGCCAAGTGGCATATTGTGATGAAGCCACTTGGCGTAATGATAATGCCTTTTCTTCTCCTTTTAATTATAGATAGATAGATAGATAGATAGTTCTTCAATCTGATCATCATTTGATGAATTTAAATGAGTTTTAAACTTCTCCCAAGAAGAAAAGAGAGAAACTGATCTCTCCAGCAGTTTTTGTTGTTATCTTTGTGCGCTTAGGTTTTCAATTTCGTGGGATCATGGGAGTTTCGTATCTTTTAATTTAATATAATTAAATAATATAGAATTCAGTATAGATTTTTAACAAAGAAATAGGGGGAAAAGAAAAAAACACGCATTCATTATTTTTACTACTGTAATAGGTTTTTTCCTTAAATATGCAATTTATAAATATTAACCTAAATCAATTTTCTTTTTTAGAGAGAGAAAAAACATGTCCTTTATTTGTGCCAAGTAAAATCAATTATGTATGTTTTTTTAAATTTGTAACTCCAACAAAGTTGGAGAATTGTCCAAAAAATTTACAGGTGTCAATTTAGTGTTATGCCACTTGTCATCATAATATTCTTTTGCTTCTCCTATTATATATAGATAGATAGTTAACTAGCAATAAATACTCAACTAATTGGATTCTAATTATGCAATAATCTGAATTGAGAATTTTTTTTAACCATACTCAATGTTTGCACCAATCAAATGAATGCAAAATATATGTAAACATCAGATGATATCTTTCTTACTTTTGATTGGTAATTTTTATGATTAAATTGTTTAATATGATATATTTTCAATGTTATAAAAAGAAACAAAAAACATACTTATGAAACTTTGGAAGGCAACCGATATGAATATTAAGGGGTGCGACTGCCACGCAAGCGCGCGAATCACCCTCCAACGGTGAAATTTCCTTTTGAAAATTCCACCGGCAAAAGGAAATGTCCCTAATTCACCTGAAACCGCCGTATTACGGCCATTCACCACCAATTCGCCACCACAAACTCACCGTCCCCTACCAATCCACCAAACCAATTAACATCTTCAATTTCCCAATTTCCACATCCGCTTTATCAATCAAATCATCATCCCCACGCGCCGCTGCGAACTCCGGCAAATTCACCTCTTTAGCTCCTCTTAAACCCTATCTCCTGTCGGAATGGCAACCAATCCTCTGTGGATGGATATGCAGTGCAATATCCGTTTACTCTCTCTCCAAAATTATTCCCAAAGTAGGGAAATTCTCGTCTCTCATGAATCCTCCGTTGGATGTTCTGAGGTTGAGAGAGGAGTGTTTGGTCTTAGGCGCTTTGTTTGTCGTTCGACTCATTGGTAATTATCTGCAGCAAGCGCTTCTATGGGAAGCTGCGTTGAATTGTGTGTATAAGATGAGGGTTTATGTTTTCCGTAAGGTTTTGCAGAGAGATTTAGGGTTTTTTGAGGGAGGGAGTGGGATTGCTGCTGGAGATGTTGCCTACAGGATTACTGCTGAGGCTTCTGATGTTGCTGATACTGTTTATTCTCTCTTGAATGTGAGTTGAGAAACGTTGATGCTTTAGTACTCATGTACCAATATAGTGTATATATTAGAGGTTCATTCGAACTTAGTAGCTTTGGCTCATACCTGGATATGCAGGGGAGGTTGTAGCTTTGGAATACCATGTTCATATGAAATCAGTCAACGCGAAGTGTAAATTTATGATTAAAATTTCATTAAAATTGAACAAACAGTAGATATGAACCCATAACTTCAAAAATATAATGGATTCAACGTGAAAAAAACTAAAAGATTGAACTCATAGAGTTTAAATCCTGGATCCGCCTCTATCATATGTGGCTTTGGTAAATAAGTATAATTAATAGATTTCAAACTCGAACACAAAAAGTTCAAATTTTGAATCCGCTTCTGTAAGGGTACTCCCAACTAACTATCAAAAACATGGAGCATCCGGTTATGTATATTTATAATGTTGAATTGTATGAACTGCATTAAGACAATGATACTTTGGTACCCCCAAGTACCAAAGCCTTGGGAGCATCCGGTTCTTTATATTTTATGCTTTTGAACTTGTGAACCACTTTATCTAAAAGTTTAAATGGCTAGAAGGGCACACTTCTACTTATTTGTTGTGCTTGTAACCGCCCTCTTATTATTTAACTATCTTGGATCAAGCATGTGAAATATTTGTTTTGATGGGTGGAATGTCATACATAGGATTTGAACATGTGACCTATTGAACCCTTTAGTACTACACTAGATTAGAATCTTCACTTATGTCAAAGGGATTCACCAGTTTATATATAAATAAAGAAATTTGTTTTTCCCTATTTTAATAGTATAATTTTCTGGAGAAAGGGATTCAATTGAACCCCCTTACTTGAACCTAGCTTCGGCCCTAGTGGCCATTAGATTTGAACTAGGATGTTTATGTTATGTTTGTAAGATGTCCTTTACTTGTGGCGTGATTCTTTTTCCTAGACTGAGCACATAGAAATATTTTTGTTGATAAGTGTTCGGTGGACTCAAAACTCATGAGTGCTATTAGTACCATATAGAACAATTGTTCATGAAAAGTTTAAGCTTTTAGAGAAAGGACACTTGTACTTTTATGTCTTCAATAAACCCCTTCCCTTCTCTTTCTAAATCTTGTTTCTTTTATTTATTTACAGACGATTGTTCCAAGTAGTCTTCAGTTATCAGCAATGGCAATTCAGATGTTGGTCATCAGCCCTGTTCTATCATTACTTTCTGCCTTGGTGACAAAAGATGCATTAGTTCTTGTCTTCTATAATTATGAATTATTTATGAGTGTTGGATGAGTTTATATTGAAGTTTGATGGGTGTCATTTAAGGTGATTCCATTGATGGGTTTTATGATTGGTTACCTGGGCGAAAAACTTCGTGACGTATCAAACAAGGCGCAACTTGCTGCTGCTTCTCTCTCTTCCTATCTGAATGAGGTAAGTGTTTTTGGTTTGGTTTTCCTTTTCCTTAAGCATATCAACGAATCTATCGACTAGCTTCAATTCAAACCATATGAATTCTCTATATCATTCTGCGTTATTGAGGGCCATCATCTCATTCCAATACGAGTATTCGTCAAGTGCAGTAGCTTCTTAGTTTTCGTAAGTGTGTATTGGTTTGGTATACCTCTTTGGTTTTCCAAAATGTACATATGCTCACGGGCATTCCAACACATGGAGAAAACTTCTTCCACCTTCTACCCTCTTTTCAAGCTTCTTTTGTTCTATGTTACCCTCTTCCTTATATTCAATGCATCAAGCTTTCTATGCCAACTGAAGCCAAATTGCTCTTTGTTACAGATCCTCCCATCAATTCTTTTTGTGAAGGCAAACAATGCAGAGTCCTGTGAAAGCAAAAGGTTCCAGTCACTTGCTTTTGCTGATCTATCCACGACTATGGGAAAGAAGAAGTTGAAGGCATTTATTCCTCAGTTGGTACAAGCAATATATTTTGGAGTCTTATTCACATTTTGCGCTGGCACGTTGGTAGTTTCAAAAGGTGCTTTTGATTGCTCTGCCATGGTTTCTTTTGTAACATCCCTAGTTCTGCTGATCTCCCCAATCCAGGTAATGCTTCATTTATTGGAAGGATTATGTTTCTGTATTTTCAATTGTTTGAACTTTTGATTTGCCTCCTATCTTTGGACTAAGATGGATAAGGTTATATTACCTCCTCCATCCAATTTATATAGCACACTTCTATACTAATAATTTTCCTGATTAACTTTGACGAATTTCAAGAATACAAATTCGAACTTTATGTGAATTTTTCCCCTTAAACCAACTTTCAAACGACTACTTCATATTTTTCTTATAACATTACAACTAGTGAAGTAACGAACCAACATAACCTCTTAATTTACGTGCCTATTAAATAATTGTAGCATAACTTTTATATAAGGGTGGTGTTCGGGCCAGCTTACATGCATCTCGGCTATCATCGAGTATTTGCTACCTTCCACCAGCACAGGTACCAGGTACTTTGCCTACCAAGGTTTAGGCAGATGCAAAGAAATTACCTGGTGATTCTGCCTAGCTGGGATTGAACCTGTGGCATATAATTAGATGCAGCATGTTCAAATTTTCAAAAAGCAGTTTCTATCTGCACTAGTTTGACTTATTTGCTGCTTTGCTGTCACCTTTGCTCTTCTCTTCTGCCAGAGTCTACCTTCAACCATTTGACCTGTTATGTGTAAAGCTTTGGAGCCATAGATTGTGGTTGGCTCTTTGCAGATATGGAACAAATGCTGCTGGATAGGGTACTCCTGCTAAACGCTTTGTGATGTTTATTTACTTAGAAGTTTTATTGGGCATTAATCGACATGTATTTCTCTTTAGGAGACCCTTTTATTTCATATCTGATATCTTTTGGGTTAAGAATTGATTCTGGCATGTTTTCTAATATCAATTGATAAGTTCAATCATCTAACAAAGCTTCAAGAGTTCATAAAATTCGTAGAGATCTAATCTTTAATTTCCTCCAAGTAGACTGAGGTATTAGTACTTGTGGTAGGGTCCAGGCTGAATTTCCTATATGAACTAAGACTAAGGCTAAGTAATTATGAAAATCTAGCTTGCTCAAAAAGGCCTTGAAGCTGGTAATCCATGAATTAATTAAGAAGAAATAAGGCACTCCAATAATAAACAGATGTAACCAATGACAGTTTCAGAGGTTGGAATGCGGTAAAGGCTCTAGAGGGGAGCCCAATACAATGAAAGGAATTTGTGTTAGCATGATATTCTTGTTTTCCTTCCAAGTCATATATTGGATCTTGTATGATCAAAAGGGGGAGTTTGCAAGGAGATGAGTGAGTAAGTGGCTTAATGTATAGTTGTATATGGATAGTATACGCTGGATGCTTTTCTGATAAATTATTTATTATAAGAATAAATAAGGCATACTAATGATATTTTGCTTCTGTCAAAACTCAAAAGTAATGGCAAGTCACTGTGTGCTCTCTTTTGTGCCTGCTGGTTTGAGTGTGTTTTCACGTGGGCGACTCTTCCCTGCATTGCTAAGTGCAGAGGATACCTCCAAAAGATTGAATCGGAATGGATTGTGACAAATTTACTCAGCTCAAATGTTCAATTAGTAGATATTCTTACAAAATCACTCTGTGGATCCATAATTGAGTATATCTGCAAGTTAGGAGCATACAGGATGTATTCTTTAACTTGAGGACGAGTGTTACGAATGTCGATATTAGAAAGTGGGTGCAAATCTTGGAGACTAAAGTTCGAATCCCAGCAGATACGAAAAAAGCTCTTTGTGATTTCTTCCGATCCAATTAAGCCTTGGTGGGCTTAGTTACTCGGTACCTATACCGTTAGGAGGTAGAAGGTACCTAGAAGAATAGTCGATGCTCATACAAGCTGGCTGGACTCTACCTTTATCACGAAAAAAGAATGTCACTGTTAGGAGATTGAAAAAATGCAAGAACCCATACCTTGTAAATGTGGAAATGTTGAGAATTCATGTGATTATGTAATTAGGTGTTGGAATCACATATTTACCCCTTTTAGATTACTTGGAGTCACTATTTCAACCAAACATGATTGAGGGAATGAAAAGCAATTCTTTCTCAATATATCTTCTTTTTCACATTCTTTACAAGGCTACATTATGAAAAATGACAATATACTTGCCACATTTTCCTTTTTCCTTGTAAAATGCTGTGCGCTTGAAGAATTAGAATGTTTGTATCAAAAGGATAAACTTTAAGTAGCTAGAGATGAGATCAAATCAGAAAGTGGCTAAAAGATAAAGGAAACAAGGACCAAGTAATTACAATTGTCCGATGCTCTTATAGAATAAATATACAGAGATCTAGTTGAGAGTCTAGGAATGCGTACAGTAGCTTCATTTGTCTTTGGGCGTTAGGATAAGAATAGAGCAGCACAACCTTCAAGTAACCATCAATCACGAGATAACGTTACCTTATAAATTGCAGATATAAGTACCAAATTATCCAGGTACCTGAACTGAATGAAGTAGAACAAAGTTACTCAGGAGGTCGTTTTCACATCAGAAGGCATCTATACGAAGCTTTGAATAGTACTGTGAATCACTCGAAACTTTCCTTAAGCGAAGAAGCTTCTTTCGAGCCTGAGACTTCATAAATTTTGTTAACTTCTCTCACCATTTAAATTGGAAGTGACTTTACTTTTATGTTTCTCTTTGCTCTTTGATTGTCTGTTGTTGTTTCTACTTCTTGTTCGGCTAGACTTCTCCCATACTGCTGCATTTTCTTATTATGGCTCAGCAAGTGGATCAGTCTTAGCTATCAATCTGAATCTAAGAGTTGTGCAGGATGCGGGGAAAGCATACAATGAATTAAAACAAGGAGAGCCAGCAATTCAGCGCTTATTTAATTTGACAAGCTTTGAACCTGAGGTAAATATATAACTTGTTGATTTCTGAGGAAATGTTTGTACTCGTGATTCTTTTTCCTTAGATATGATGGTCCAATGCTAGTTATGACTTTGGTAATGGCATGTAGGATGGAGATCAGCAGAAGTAGAATTAGGCTCCTGCGTCAGTTACTGTTCAGAATAATTTGTCCTTCCACCCTTGGACCTGAAACCAAAATATAGAACTGTCAGATTTAAGAGTTGAATACTTACAACTGCTACCATCAACGTGGTTATTGCAAGATAGATAATTATCATCTTATACTCATATTATGCATTAATTTCTGAAAAAAGATTGCTCTCCAATGGCCACCAATTTCAGCTCTATCTATTTTTCATATATATATTCTTAGATTTAGAAAGCTCCGTCCTATTTGGTGGTCTGTTTACGCTTTGATTCTTTCACCTTCTACATTGTATCAGTTGGATTTTTTTTTTTTTTTTGGGAAATTGGAAGCAGTTCTTGAATATTATTCAAAAATATTTTGGATTTGCCAGTATTCCACCAATGAGTAACCTAAGATTGATTGATCTTGGCTAACATAATTTCTAATTTCTATTTTCCTTTAATATAGGTTGCTTCTATGTTAAACATCATTGCAATTAGTATTGGTATTGTAACTTTCAATTAGTTTTTTTTTTCTTTTAATCAATTAGACATTTAGAATCAGGCTATTACGGTGTGCCTGAATATATACTATGCGTAAATGTACAGGAAACTGTGAACCCAAATGCTGTTGACTTACATTGTGTTGCTGGAGAAGTAAAATACTATAATGTCTCTTTTCGATATGGAGACAATGGACCTCTTGTATTGAAAAACCTGGACTTGCATATTAAATCCGGAGAAATCGTTGCTCTGTGTGGACCATCAGGAGGAGGAAAAACGACTCTTGTAAAACTCCTGCTTCGCCTATATGATCCTTTACAAGGTTAGTAGTTTTGTCATTACAATTGGTCGCCAATGATGAAGACGGAAGTTATCTTTTGTTGTCGCATGACAAAGTTTAGTTACTCACTGACAGGTTCCGTTCTGATTGATGGTTTGGATATTAGAGGCATACGATTGGAGAGTTTGAGGAGACATGTTGGTCTGGTCTCTCAAGATACAGTAAGTCCAAGCTTCTTTCCCTCTTCAACAACCATGATATGATGAATTCTTTGCCTTAATTATTTCCACATATTGTTAATCCTTTATTTATGGTTAGTTGCTGTTAGTGTTGAAGACGTGTGATGCTTATGCATTTCACTGTCGAATGGCAGATGGAGTAGCCCTGTTAAGTTTTTTCCATTTTCTTTTGTTGATGTGCAATTATATTTGGTGGAGTTGGGGGTTGGGAATGGAGATTCACTGGCAGTTACTAGTTTAAGAAATCTACTTCTGAGCATGATCCTCCTGTTTGATTCCTTGATTTGAGCCTTTCACCTTAAAAGTTTCATGTTCTCTAAAATAAAAAGCTGCTATATTTGTGAAGAACTAGCTACAGGGTTTTTCACCAGAATCACTCGACAGTACTGGGGTAAAGCAGTTGATTGCTCTCCTCGACGTGGAGGGCAATAATTGGAGACTCGAATATATTATAAGAGCTGATAGAGGTTCGATGATCAGATTGTTGCTAAAAATGAGGGTTTTACACTGCAAGGATCGAGTCAAAGGAGAGGACTTTTAGACAAGTCATCTAAAGATTCTCCAAAGAATCAATTTTCCATGGCTTGTTGACCTAAATTTAATTATATACTGCATGGTTTTCAAGTGAGGGGACTGTTTCCTCTAGTTAGCTATAGTCTTTGATTTTGCTCTAACATTTATTTCATATTTTCTTCTTTGTTCCCCGAGACATTAAGAAAAGCTGTCGCATTGATTTTAGAGAACTTTCTTAGTGAAGGAAGTACAATGTTAGAAGAGTGCTTCTCGATTGATGTGCATTCCAGCCCCCCCCCCCCCCTTCCGTGTGCTTCAGTCTGATTCGAGGAGCAGCTACTTATTAGCCGACTAGAACATAGCTCGAGAAGCTGTCTTACAAAGTGCTTTCAGGTTCTCTACAGACAGATGTCTCTTTGGAGCCAATGGCCATTGCCGGATTACCTATGTTTCCTAAGTATATGGCTTCAATCTCTTTCTTGGAGGTCAAATTATGGAAAGCTGATTTTTTTAAGTTGTTAGAGTCCAACACTGGTTAAATCTGCAATATACTTTGTGCAGTGTATAATAGTGAAAATACTAAAGTCCAACACTGGTTAAATCTGCAATATACTTTGTGAAGTGTGCCTGGAAAAGCTTTTAGGCCTAAGGCAGTTGTCTTCACGCATCTTTCCAAAATTCTCCCTTTTTTTCTCACATACATGTAATTGGATTAAATAGAAAGTTGGGCCGTCTTTTGTTATTTCAAGCTTTAGTGCTTTTAGGTCAATATGAGGAAGATAGGTAGAGGTCTATTGAGAAGAAATTAAATGTATACGGAGATGGATACATGAAAGTTGGTATTCAGATCATACTCCAGCTTTCAAGTTTTGGGATATGATTTTCATCGGCTGCTTGTACATGATCTGGGGATGATTTTCCGTGAAAGCTAGCGGACATATTAAGAAATAAGTTTCTTAAATTCTTGGTTTGTTTGTTAGCGTAATGTATCTGGTAAATATACATGGCCAGAAGTTGTAGCGTAGATTGAGTGGCTAGTCCAGTTGACAATTAAAATTAAATTTTTTCTTCAAGTTTTTCTATTAAGTAAATTATATTATTGCTATTACTATTATTAAAGAATTAAATTAAAACTTGAAAATGTCAGTCATGCTCATATAATGTCAAAGAAAAAAGCTCACCAAAATCAGTCGAACTAAACTGTATACCAGTCCGACTTCAAATTTTATGCCAGTTCAGAAATACCCAGAGGTGAAAGGGGCAATATTGCTTTATCTAGAAGTCGCTACAGTAGAAGGTGTATGTTGAAAATTTCATTGCTCAAAAGGAGACTTTGAAAATCCCAGCATGGAACTAAGATGCTCTATGTAATAATCTCTAACTAACTCGTATGTGGTAGACACTTTCTTCTTCTAAACTCTATACTAGTCTGGCCAGTTAAAGTCGTCTTAGGAGATACAAAGAGTTTGTCTGTAAAGTATTCAAGACTCAGATGCCCAGTTTACACATTATTAGGTTTCGTTTCCTAATGAGTGGGTATGGAGAAAAGTTGCAGTTAATATATTCCAATTAAAATGTTTTGCCCAGTTTATCCACACTGTGAAATTTTATTAAAAGTTGCAGTGTGGCTCGTTCATGCATTTTTTAGTAAGAAGCAATTGCAATTACCAAAATTCATATTTCCTAGATGATGCTAATTATCATGTTCTGCTCTTTGCCTTTGTAAAAATGTTTGCTGCATGCTTATTTTATTAGCTAAGGAGCATCAATTTTTCTAGGATAATGCTTGTCCTTCTGATTGATCTTGTTACCTTTTCGGTCCATCTCAACTTATTTTACTTCCGTATTTGGCAAAGCTCCTCATCTCGAAGAATTCGAAATGATACTCCCTCAATTTCTGTCATGTTTGTGGTCATATACAATTAAAGATAAAAGCTTCCTAAAATAAGTTGAACTGCTATTTATATGCCAGTTTAAAATACCTGGTCTGAAAGAGGGGCGATATTGCTTTATCCAGAAGTTGGTTGAAACATTTCAGTGATTAAAAGTAGACATTAGACTCAACACGGAACTAAGATGCTCTATTGGGAACTGTAAACCTTTGTTTTTTGAAGTTTTAGCGAAGATATCGCGTCTTCTTGAACCAACTACTCGCTTTTCACACTTTTTCGGGCTTATATTCTTCAAGACCATGCTAGTCTGGTCAACTAAGAGGGATTTCATGGCTAAATTGTTTTCTACTTTGTTTTAAAAATTTATCAGACATTATTTTCTGGAACTGTTGCCGAGAACATTGGATATAGGGATAGAATGACTGGTATTGATATGGAGAGAGTGAAGCTTGCTGCAAGAACTGCAAGTGCGGATGAATTTATTGAATCGCTTCCTCTTAGCTATGAGACAAATGTTGGACCTAGGGGCTCAATTTTTAGTGGAGGGCAGAAGCAAAGGTATGATACTTTCCCCAGCAATACTCTTTGATTTTCTGAATTTCTTTATCTATCTCGGTCATGCACAATCTATCAGTAGTATGCCTTAGATTTTAAGAAAAAGCTTTCCCCTCTTGAGAAATTAGTCACTTACTAGTCAAATGAAGGGAGTAACATAATCACACAGCAAGAAAGTTTTCTGTCAATCCAAAAACGTTAGAAAAAGAATTAGATCTGATATCGCAAAGTTCGTGGTTCTCAGGTTGGCTTTAGGTCTTCCTCTACAGCAGTTTTTTCTCAACAAATTAATGTTTTGCCAAATTCATTTGGGATCACCTTTTCAGGCACTAGAGCTGCTTCTTTTTTTCTTCAATTTTTGGTGGTCAGTGTTAGTGGATCTCGGGTGTGTTTGATTTCAGCCTCTCGTTAGATCGGTACTGAAGGATTGTATAGGTCGTTAGGGAATGCAATAGAACATGATATCTGATGCTCCTTGTTCCCAAAAGACTTAATGCAATTGCAAATGTAGGGGCTGTTAAAGCTGTCCTTTTGGTTCTAGGGAAGTTCCTCTCATTCCTTTTCATTGTTTTCATCCCAGAATAGCTATTGCTCGGGCACTTTATCAGAATCCATCTATTCTGATTTTGGATGAAGCTACTTCGGCATTAGACAGCAAATCAGAGTTGTTGGTGAGACAAGCTCTGCAGCGCTTGATGCAAGATCGTACTGTAAGTAAAAGAAGCTTCTATAGTTTTGTTTACAGTTCAATACCATGGCTTCTCCACCTCCCCTCTGTCCCTCGTCATTATTTTACAAGCAAGTTAGAACTCAGGTCCTCTCTATTAACCATGATTAAGCATATCGACTGGAAAAAAATCAAAAAAAGAAATGCATGTTTTGATAAAGCAGGGTTCCTCCGACAGACNCTCTCGACTACCCCCTAGCCTACCACCCTAATGCTCGACCTCCACATGTTTCTATCAAGAGCCATGTCCTCGGAAATCTGAAGCCGCACCATGTCTTGCCTAATCACCTCGCCCCAATACTTTTTAGGCCGCCCTCTGCCTCTTCTCGTACCTGCCAAAGTCAACCGTTCACACCTCCTAACCGGTGCATCTAGGCTTCTCCTCCGCACGTGTCCGAACCATCTAAGCCGCGCTTCCCGCATCTTGTCATCCACGGGAGCCACGCCCACCCTTTCTATTAACCAGTGTTGTCAAAGGCGCGCTTAAAGCGCGCATAAGCCCTGAAGCGAGGCTCAAAACTTGTTGGGCGCTTCGCCTCGCTTTGTGGGCGCTTTAATATCGCATCAAGGCTCTAAGGCATACTTTTCCTTACCAATGAGTGTAAACCTGAAAAGGCAACATTAAACAATTGATATTTCACTTTATCGTAATTTTTTTTCAATTTCTTTATCCATATATTTATTATTCGTGCTTATAATTATTAGTCTTGGACTACAAATACATATTTTTACTTTTTCTCCAGTTGCGCCTTTTTTCATTAAAGCTCACGCTTTATTTGCGCTTTGCGCTTAAAGCCCCAACAGACCTTAGAGTTTTTTTGCGCTTTTCGCCTTTGATAACAATGCTATTAACCATGATAAAGCATATCGACCGGAAATAAATACAAAAAAGAAAATGCCTGTTTTGATAAAGCAGGATTCCTCCCACAGTAGATGAGTGATGAGACATAGGTTAACAGTGTTCACAAGATGTAGAGCCTTGCAATACATCTGGAAGGGGAGTAAATGGCTTTTAATTCCTCTTTTCTGTGGTGGAGAATCCAAGCTTCCAACTCAACACCATAAGGCTATGATTTGAGGGACCCAAGACTTTTGTAGACCTCTTTGGAAGTCCTTACTGAGTCAATGTGGGTCAACTTTGTAACTCAACAAACGTTAATTTGTTCTGTCGGGTGTATGTAAAGCAAATTAAACTGATTAACTGACACCGAGAATGGAATCACTAAGAGGTTAGAAGGTAGACAGAGGAGCATTGTGTCTGCTCAATCAATCTTCCGAGTAGGGATGTTTGCGAAGATTTGGAATTCTCTCTTTTCCTTTGCCCACTTGCCCCTGTAATCATGGGGGCTGGCAAGGTTTGTAATTCCAGATTAGAAGCAAATCATGATGTCTGGAGATAGACTAATTGAACATTTCTCAAATCATTTGTGTTTTCCTCAGTATATCTTCACATCTTCCATGTTGAGATGCGATAAAAAACAACATAAATTTGTTTGCACCCAAACTTTGGTGAAGACCACTTCTTTTCCGTTCTCTTCCTTTTTGGTAATAGACATCCACAAAGGATATTATTGTTGAACTGGTATAAGCGCAGAGTGGAAAACACTTTCACATTATTATATGTTGTTATATTCTTCAAAATCAGGATCTATAATTTCTGAAATTTAAGTAGTGCTACTATCCAAAGAGGGGTGGGTAAATCATACACACTTAGGATTTGAATTTCCAACTTAGAGGAATGATGTGTAACCCTTCCTAGAGCCTGAGCTAGTATGTAGCTGATGTTCTTAAATCTGTCTCAGCTGGACTTTTGCTTTACAAAAAAAAATTCCTGCTTTGCGTAGTACTATGCGATCCAGGTGACGCAACTACTGATTCGTCTGAAATTTTGTTGTTATTGTTTTATGTACCAGAAAGTAAGATTTGTGTGGATACCTTTAATGAAGAGCTTTCTGGACCTTTCCCTGTTTGCTTTTATTTTTCTTTGTTGAATGGAAGAACTGAATTTGTGGCTATTATTAGATCTGGCAATGCATCATATGTTGCCAAAGAATCATGTTCATTCTTGTCGATCAAACATCCTTCACGAATGTTGTTGAAAATGTGAGTGGAATGCGACAAATTTGCTGTTGAAAACGTGCATGTGATGCGACAAATTTGACTTTGTTGGCAATATAATTGTCATATGATTTTGATTTGAAGTTTGCTGATTGATGACACATTTTATTGCCAAGAAAAATGGATGATACCTTTCGCATATGCACGTCTATCCTTTAGGGCAATTCTAATTGTTGTCTAAATCTTTACATGCAGGTACTAGTGATTGCTCACCGCTTGGAAACAGTTCTAATGGCTGAACGAATTTTCCTTTTAGAGGATGGGTGCTTGCGGGAGGTTCCTCGCTCTGCTCTTTTGGACGGTCAAAATGGCTCACTGGGATCTCTGTCTTTCACGATATGATGTTTGTATGAAGCTAAAGGTCTGCCTCTTGGAAACGAATATGCATTTTCGCGTCGAAACCCTTTTCTTGGTTAGTT
>NW_017670686.1:191219-194357 GCF_001879085.1 Nicotiana attenuata
AAACTGGGGCAGAAAATTCTTTTCTTTTGTTGTTTGTCCATTTTGAAATCAGGAGCCCGCCTGGAGAACAGAGGCACTCATTTTCAGATTTTTAGCAATCAGGAGCCCACCTGGAGAACAAGGGAATATTTCTAATCTCAGCAATCAGGAGCCCGCCTGGAGAACAAGGGAATACTTCTTAAGCATCTGCAGTCAGGAGCCCACCTGGAAAATGGACACATGTTTCAAGTAATCAAGCATCATTCGGAGGAATGGCAGCAATATCGCCAATCACAATGCAAAACAACAACAGGAATACCATCGGAAGATTACAAGATACAAGTTCAAGGCAACACAAGAACGAGTTAGAGGACGTAGACAGGACCCTCTTGTAATTCGTAGATCAAAGCCTAGGCTAGCTTCTTTTCATTTTAACATGGTGTAATAAGGAGGTCAGCGAGCAGTAGCAACAGCAACAGAAGAAAGTCGCAAGCTCTTGGTAGTCCCAGCTACCGGACATTCCCGAACTACACTAACCTGATTCCTTTTTAGCCAAGGATATGTAGGCAACCTTTGAAGCAGGGTGCGGTCAAATCTTTTCAAAATTGCTTCACACGGAGTATTCAAGCGGGCAAAAATTGCTCGTATTTGCTCACTTATCTTTGCGCGAAAACTCTTCGTGTTTCCGGGCAAAGAGGGGTAGCTGTGAGCACGTGATTTTTGCCCTAAGCGAATTACTCCCAAAGATTCAAACAAAAGGATTTTTCTTTCATTATTTTACAATTTTGTGAATTTTGTGTTATTTTCTGCTAATTGTTTGCATTTTTACTTGTGCATTTTAATTCATATAAAAATATTAAAAATACACTTGGCACTTGCATTTAGGATCTAATTTCATATTTTAGGATTATTTAGTAGTTCCATTGTTTTAGAACAAAATATAAAGAAAATAACAAAAATAGTCCGCTTTTGCATTTTAATTGTTAATTGTTGCACTTATCTTTAAATAAAGTTTTAAATAATCTTAGGAGTTAAATGGTTTAATTAGGTCTTTGTTTTGTTTAGCATTTTATAAAATCAGAAAAAATAATAAATATAAAATACAAAAATGAAAGCAAAACAAAAATGAAAAGGGAGACAAATAAAATAAAAGAAAGTAGGGCTTGATAAAAAGACCAAAACTGGGCCAAAATTGGCTCAGCCCAAATTAAACAAACCCCTGAAACCCGCCTGGCCCATACCCATTCCCTAACCCGGCCTGCCCCCGTCCCAAAACGACGTCGTTTCGGCCTGTTAAATCTGGACCGTCGAGGTTACCAGATCTAACGATCGAGAAGCTTACGTCCGTAATTATATAACTGTCCTAATGATACCCCCCCCCTTTCAGACCCCCCCTGCCTCTCATCTCTCACACTCCAGCGAACCCGCCGTCGCCCACCATAACGCCACCTTTCCCCACCACGCCTCTACCGTTCCCCCGCCGCGCTCCGCCGCCGGAAATCGCCCACGGCGGCGGAGAATCTCCAAACTTCACCAAAATAACACCCCAGCTTCCCCTGTTCACCCTCTTTCCAAATATGCAAATGATCTCCTTCAAATCCCGGCCAAAAGCGTCAAATATTAGATCACAGATTCTCCGGCCAAGACCCAAAGTATGCCAAATAGTCTCAAATTAACACCCTAGGTTCATCTGAGTCCACTCTACCTAATTCCCCAAACCCCGTCCCTCGAATCAACGCCGAACCCTTCGAATAACGGTTTAAAATTTTCCGGCCATGACATCAGTTGTCCCAAATTGACCCAAATTCACACCACAGAACCGTCCGAACCTCCTCTACCCAACCCCCATAGCCACTAGTCTCGAATCTGCCCGGAACATTACAAATTCTAAATCCCAAATTCCGGCAGAACCGTAACTCAGGAATCTTGGGGATTTCGGACCGTAATTTCCCTAATCACGTGTTTTCTTTTGAAAACACACGATTAGGGATGTTACGTGTCAAGAATCCCGGAGGATTCAAACAACAATAGCTGGTCAGAGTTCGCCCCATAGTCAGTCGAATGCTCAAAATTAGTAAGTTTTTGTTCGATTCTGTTTTTGATTCTGTTCAGTATGTGTTTCATCTTGCTCTTGTAATTGTTCTTAGCTTTAGTTTAATTTTGTTGGGTTGGTTTAATCCTGTCTTGCTAATTTTAGGTTTTAAGTTTAGTTTTTCGTTTTGAATCCGTCTTGCTAAATGTTTGGTTTCAGTTTATGGTTCATTGTTATAATCCTTAATTCTTTATTAGCCCTCTTAGTCGATTCTGTTTAGGCTTTGTTGATTTTAATTTTCGTTCTAATGTTTGATTTAAGTTAGTCTAGTCAGTTTAGTCTAGTTTAATTAGTAGTTATCATTGGTAATGCCTTAATTCAGTGTTTAGCATTAATTAGCATTGTTAGGTTTTAGTTTAGAATGGTCTGGTTTAACTCAGTAATTCCAAGAGGGTTCAAAGGGTAGTTTAGGCATGAAAAGGGGTAGTTTTATTAAGATTGGTAATTTTAGAACCAAGGTAAGGATATAATAGGAATTGTAATGGGTATAGAACCTTCTAGGATGGACTTTAGTATAGATTTCAATAAAATAGGTGTAGTTACTTGTGTAACAAGTCAGAAAATAAAGGGTAAAAATAGAATTAAAATAGGGACTAATGGGTAAAGGGAAAATCTGAAGTTGGACCCTAAGTTCATCTATAAATAGGCATTCATTTGCCTTGATTCACAAGTTTTTAAACCCCAAAAATTCCCCCAAAAAATCATTCTTCAAGTTTCAGATCTGAGAATTCAAATCTGAGATCAAAATCTTCTTTCAGTTCTTAGTTAAAACAAAATAACAAAATGCAACAAAAATAAAAAAAATAGCACTGTTACATTGATCTTTGGTTAATTTTGATCAATTCTCTGCTCTTCTGATTGCTGAGGTTCCTTTGAGGTTTATTGATTGGTTTTTCGAGTGGTTCTGGGTTTATTCAAATTGATTTTGAGTTTATGTGGGTATGTTCAAGCTGGTTTTCGAAATTGTTCTTGAATCTGCTGGTTTTTGAAATCATTTCTGGACTGCTGGTGTATTTTCTGAGCTATGCTAAGCATCAGTGTGCTGCTGCCTATTATTCTGTTGCTGT
>NW_017670686.1:195857-292051 GCF_001879085.1 Nicotiana attenuata
ATTATCTGAACTATATATAAACTGTGCCGAAACCCTTCTCTTCTCACCTCCGGGGATGTGCTTACTGGTTGAGACTCCCTATTCTGTTAGTGTCAATACCCTGAAATAAGGAAGAGGCCGGACAAGTTACTAAGCCGGATGGCCTTTTGGTTCCCGGTACGTAGCCCCCTCCTCGACTCGAGTTGTCTGCTCGGGTACACAGTCTAGAACACATACCCAGGTTTTGAACCTAGAAGAACTTGACTTCATGCCGGATCCCTAGTAGGACGTTTATCTGCATCACGTGCATTTTGACTTAGGGGACTCAACACAGGGGTTGGGTCCGTCTAGGACAGGTGAACCCGGAATAATGGACCATCCTGCTGCATCCTATGTGTGCATTTATCTGTTTGGGACCTGCATGCTGACCGGCTTTGAATATTTGGGAAAAAGTGGAAAAACCAAAAGAGAAAATAGCAATATAGAGAGTTAAGTTCCTATATTAGAAAAAAAACCAATGTCCAAGTAGTACCCAAATGCTGCCGAATTTTTGAAAATGAAAAGAAAAAAAGAAGAAAAGTTCTTTTTAGTTTGCCAATGGAAAAGAAAAACAAAAAGAGTTTTATTTTCACATTAGTTTATTTTATTTACCATTGAAAAAGGAAATATAAAAAAAAAAAAAAAAAAAAGAAATCTTGCTTTCAGAAATAGTGAATTTGCTGACAAAAACAACAAAAGAGTCCTGTTTTCAAAAATAGTTAGATTTATATGCCCGAACTACGCTGGTTTGATTCTCACCGGATATGAGATACGTAGGCAACCCTCGTTGGGTCCAACCTCCCTTTTTGCAAAACTAGCCAAAATGCCAAAATATTTTCATGAATAAGTCGGGTGACGCCATTCTTGTCAAAAATAAGCCAAATGTCCCCAAAAGGGCGACGGAAGGCTGTTTTTGCAAGAACAGCCACCCTGAGTCATTTTCTAAACGGTTAGCAGGCACAACCTTAAAATCTTCCTTATGAAGTGCTGAAAGGCCGTATCCGCAATACCGGTTGTTTGTTTAAATTGGAAATTTGAACAGAGATTGTGCCATTTTCCTCTTTTAGGTCAAAATAAGTGATTAAAATCACCTTAATAAATGTGCAGGATGAGCACGACTCAAAATGAATTATTTTCAATCATGCATAAAATCCCTTTGGAGTTACGTTTGTGGTGGAACGATTTAGGCGGAGAAGGGCAAGATGCAGTCAAGAAACATTTGAAAGGGCTTACCGGTTTGCTCGATATTGTGCCTCGGGGAGATATTATTAGAGCACTGGTTACATGTTGGGACCCAGCACATAATGTGTTCCATTTTTCGGACTTTGAGCTTACCCCGACATTAGAGGAAATAGCTGGCTACATTGGAAAAAATGAGGTTCCGTTGAGGCACAAATACTTGGTTGCCCCCAGAGTTGTAGTCGTGCACAGATTTTTAGATTCTTTAAAGATAGTCAGAACCGTCCATAACACAGATCTGGCAAGTGGCTTTTGTACTCTAAGCTTCATATATCAGCGATATGGCCATATTGGGGGGTTCAACAACCCAGAAAGTAAGATATGCAGCAAAGGAAACCGCCAAAAGTGGGAAGAGCATCGACGTTTCGCCTTTATGGTAGCTTTCCTGGGGCTTCTAGTATTTCCAAGGAAGGATGGGAACATTGACATAAAAATAGCTGGGGTCGTCAGCACATTAATTACTCAAGCCAAAAGTACACTTGCACCTATGATATTGGCCGACATCTTCCGTGCTCTTACAGCCTGCAAGGCCGGGGAAGCTTTCTTCGAGGGGTGCAGTCTATTGTTACAAATGTGGATGATCGAGCATCTGTGTCATCGCCCTCAGTTTTTGAGCTACGGGTCTCCAGAAAAAACATGCATAGAAGAGTTTTACACAAGGATTAAAGGGGCCGAATTGCCAGAAGGAGTCACGGGTTGGACAACATATTTTCGGTCTCTCACTGCAAGCCAAATAGAGTGGACACTGGGATGGTTACCCGTTGATGAAATCGTATACATGCCGGCAGCCCGACCACATTTCCTTCTGATGGGGCTTAGAAGCATTCAGCCTTACGCCCCGTATAGAGTGTTGAGGCAGCTGGGGAGATGCCAGATAGTACCCAAGGATGATGATCTTAGTTTGCAAGTGGTTGAGATTGGCCCTGATGGCCAGTTTCCTGAAGCAATGGTCCGCCAAGTCTGGAGCGAATGTCAATATTTGACGGCAAACACTTGTGTTCGAGATCGAGCCAAAGGAGAAGTGTCGCCTGATTATCAGGCTTGGTATAGAAGGGACGTTGCATTCGGAAGACCGGCCAAACGACCGCACATCCAGGAATTTGTTGAATCATCACGAGAACAGTGGGATTGGTTAACTAAAGAAAATGAGTATAGGGCCCGCATAGGAGCATTGGAAAAACAGGTCCAGGACCTCCGATTTGAGAATAGCTTGCAAGCCGCGGCTGATGAAGGTGAGAAAAAGCACTTGGCCAAAGAGAATGAAGCCTTGCGAGCCCAAATCCAGAAAACGAAGTTAGAGGCCGATAATCCTGTCAGAAGTGCCAAAGATGCAAAGCTTATAGCAAATCTAAGGCAAAAGGTGAACGACTACAGTTTTGACCGCAACAAGGCAGAAAAGGAATTAGCTGGGGTCCGGAAACAATTGGCTAAAAATGCAGAAGAACGGGCCCGCATGGTTAAACAGTTAAAAGAAGAATATGATAGTGAGGTTACGGGATTAAAGAAAAAGGTTATCGCCACAGAAAACCGTATGATCAAACAGGCAAAAGAATTCAAAGTCGAAAGAGAACATTGTTACATGGCATTGGCACAGTTAGAAATGGACTTGCAACAACTCCGGGAACAAAGCCAGCGGTTGAGCGGACTTTGGAGGCTAGGGCCCAACAGATAGGGCGGTTGCTTCAAGAGAAAGGAAGAATCCGAGAGAGAATCTTAACTGTTGCTCATTCCATTACTAGGAAATGTCAAATGTGCGAGAACATGACTCGTACCACCTTCCTGGCATCAGTGATGACATTTGTGAAGCAGATAATGAACGACCTGGACAGACTTCAAGGGGAACTTGCATATAGGCCCGCGGCGAGACCGAATGATGTCCCGCGGGCACCAGGAGCTTTAATGTATTCGTAATTGTCTTTGAGTCTGCACTCTTTCTTCTACTAAAAAAAAAAGAAGTTTGTCTTCCGAGTCTGTATTTCTTTTTCTGGAGTTAGGTCATTTGGGTTTGTATTTCTTTTTACCAGAGTCAGTGGATTGAGTCTATATTTTTGTTTGAATTAGAATAGGGATGATGGAGTTTGTAGTTCTTAGAGTCTGTTAGTTGTTTTGAGTCTTTGTAATAGAAAATTTGCTATCAATAAAATTGAAATTGCCAAAAATATCATGCTCCTACTTTGCATTTGTTGTTTACGAACTACGCTTGGTCTGATTCACGCAGGGTCGTGATACGTAGGCAATCTCCATAGATTCGACCATTTCTAAATAATAAAAGGGAAAACCAGAAAGGAATGATACAAACAGGGGAAAAACCAAATGAAAGAGAACCAAAAGAGGGAGAGCAAAACAAAGTGAAAAGATAATAGTGGGAACTAATTGTCAAGAAAGGAAATGAAAGTCGGGATGACGCATATGAATGAATAGAGGCATAATAGAGACGTTTGACTGCTTAGGTGCATCCACCCACCAATGTGCGGTTATCTATTTGTTAATGCCCTAACCGCTAACCAAGTTGTTGTTGATGAGTCCAGATAGGTGTTTAAGCTGACTGGCATTCTGGCAACCCATCCTTACAACACCCGCTCCAAGGACAAGTCAAACATGACCAATCAGGATTTAGAATCAAGCATTGTTGACCCATCCAAAGAGGAGGAGGCAGTGGACGTTAACACAATGAGAGAAGAGATGTATAAACTAAAGCAACAAATGGCCGAGATGTACCAGGCCTGGTCGAAGGGACATCCACCACCAGTCTATCCTGCCAACCCCAATTACCTCCCACCACCAGCTCCACCCCAAGATCCTCCCACAGCGAACTCATCTCCCGCTTTCCCTACTCACCAACATTACTACGGAACTACCTCTCAGACACCACCACCACCACCCAAACAAATTCCATGTCCTCCACCACCAGTTGCTCCAGTATTTGTGGCGCCTTCACCTGCCACGTTGCAGAGATCTTCCAGTGAGCCATTGTTTCCAACTCACGACAGCCAGTACTACCCTCCCGAGCCTACCTTTTAAGCTCCTGAGCCATATTCCTATACTCCTCGCTTTGAGCTCCCGGTGGAAACTGATAAGCCGCTTAAGGACCCGGAACAGGAAGAGATGTTTCGAAAAGTAAAAAGCCTGGAGCAATCCTTCAGGAACATGCAAGGATTGGGTGGCCAAGTCAGTGTGGCCTATAAAGATTTGTGCTTGTTTCCCAATGTCCAGCTGCCAGCAGGGTTCAAGTTACCAAAGTTTTATCTATATGATGGACATGGCGATCCTGTAGCCCATCTGAGGGGATTCTGCAGTAAGATGAGGGGAGCTGGGGGAAAAGATGAGCTATTAATGGCTTACTTTAGTCAAAGCTTAAATGGAGCAGCGTTAGAGTGGTACACACGACAGGATCATGCTCGGTGGTACACCTGGGACGACCTCGCTCAAGCATTTGCATGTCATTTTCAATACAATCTCGAAATTGTCCCGGACCGGCTGTCATTGACCAAAATCGAGAAGAAGCCCGGAGAAAGCTTTAGAGAGTACGGTTTCCGTTGGAGAGAACAGGCAGCAAGAGTTGATCCGCCGATGAAAGAGAATGAGATGGTTGATTATTTCCTTCAGGCTTTGGAGCCAACCTACTATGGTCATCTGGTGTCCGCGGTGGGGAAAACTTTCAATGAGGTCGTAAAGATGGGAAGCATGGTGGAAGAGGGTCTCAAGTCTAACAAGATTATGAGCTATTCAGCACTCAAAGCAACTACGCAGGCTATTCAAAGCGGTACCGGAGGAGTATTGGGAAAGAAAAAGAAAGAGGAAGTAGCAGTAGTGGAATCAAAGGTTTGGTCCAGGAGTCCGTCACCATATTATCACCAACCTCGCCCTCACCACCAAGTTTACCCACACACTCCATATGGCCCACCACAGCATTACTACCCACCTCCTGCTCCCCATTTCTCCGTCCATCATGCCCAGACATACTCTCAACCCCCTACCCATGCACCATGGCGCGCACCTGCTCCCCAAAATACTTATCCATCTCAAAACACCTACCCACCCCCAAGAACCAACAAAAATGCCGCTGGAACCAGTTACCGACCCAACCCCGCATATAAAAATGATAGGTTGCAAAAGAAGAAGACTTTTACTCCTCTGGGTGAATCTTATACCAGCCTGTACCACAGATTAAGGCAGTTAGGCATGTTGAACCCGATCGAACCCAAATTACCAAACCCTCCCCCAAGGAACCTGGACCATTCAGTAAACTGTGAGTATTGCTCAAGAGCGCCTGGACACGACACGGAGAAATGTTGGCATCTGAAAACTGCCATTCAGGAACTTATTAATACACGGAGAATTGAGGTGCAGGCTCCGGAGACTCCCAATATCACGCAAAATCCGCTACCAATTCATCATGAGGCTCACATGATCGAGTTAGTGCAGAAGGGAGAATGCAAGAAGCCGTCACAGACTGTGATGATGATTAAGGCAAGTGAAACTAAAGCAAATGAGAAATTGGTTGATGGGAAAGCCCTGGTCGCAGTGGGCCAGACAGTCAGAAAACCAGTGGTGATAATAGAACCAGAGCCTGTTAAGGTGACAATACCAGGAGCAGTCATTAAGCCTGTGTTGGTTGTAAAAGGCGCTCGAACAGAGCCAGTTATCATTAAACCAGTGACCCAGTTACCTGTGGTTAGTGAGAAAGCGGTCACGTGGAACTATGACAGAGTGACTGTGATGTACCAAGGAAAGGAAGTTAAAGAAGAAGTGTGTGAAACTCATGGGTTGACTAGATCAGGGAGGTGCTTTGCCCCTGAAGAATTGAGAAAGGTTAAAGCGGCTAAAGACAATCAGGCACCGACAAAGAGGGTTGTTACTGAAAAAGAAGCTGAAGAGTTCCTGAAAAAGATGAAGGCTCAGGACTATTCGATTGTGGAATAATTGAGAAAAACCCCGGCACAGATCTCACTATTGTCCTTACTGATCAATTCGGATGAACACCGCCGGGCGCTGATGAAGATTCTAAACGAAGCTCATGTGCCGGATAAAATCACTGTGAATCATCTTGAGAAGATTGCAAACAAAATTTTTGAGGTGAACAGGGTAACATTTTCTGATGATGAATTGCCATTGGAAGGAACTGAACACAATAGAGCTCTTTACCTCACAGTGAAGTGTGAAGATTCAGTGGTAACTCGGGTGCTAATTGATAATGGGTCTAGTGCAAACATTTGCCCTCTTTCCACTCTAGAAAAGTTGAAAGTTGACAGGGAAAGAATTCATACAAATAGCATCTGTGTACGGGGATTTGACGGTGGAGGGAAAGACACAGTGGGAGATATTGTATTGGAGCTAACAATAGGACCTGTGGAGTTCACTATGGAGTTTCAAGTGCTTGATGTCAGCGTTTCCTACAATCTGTTATTGGGACGGCCCTGGATTCATGCCGCAAAGGCAGTACCGTCTACTTTGCATCAAATGGTTAAATTTGAATGGGATCGGCAGGAGATCGTGGTCCATGGAGAGGACAATTCTTGTAATGCTATTACATCCTTTGAGGAAGTTGAAAGTGACAAAGGTCCGTGGGTGTACCAAGTCATGGACGCAGTGTCAGTTGATAAAAATCTCGGAAGGGGAGTGTGTTCCTATGCCCAAGATAGCTGCCGCGTCTGTTATGGTAGCTTCAGAGATGATAAGGAATGGATTCTTGCCTGGAAAGGGGTTGGGCGCTTCACTGCAGGGAATCATACAGCCAGTATCTCTTCCCGGAAATCTGGACACTTTCGGGTTAGGCTTCCAACCCACTGCTGCTGACATAAGGAGAGCCAAAAAGATGAAAAAGAGAGTGTGGACCCTACCAAAACCCATTCCTCGCCTTTCCCGTTCCTTCGTCCGGCCTGGTACTAAACAACGCCCAACAACAATACCAAATTCTATGGTGATAGAACCTGACAAAGAGTTGATCGAAAAGTTTGAAAGGGTGTTCGATGAAGTGAATATGGTAGAACCAGGTGAAGGTCCAAGTAAAGTCGATGTGCAGTTCGTGGGGTCTCAGGCCAAGCTCAATAACTGGGAAGCTACTCCTCTTCCAACTCGGAAGGAGTCGTGGTAGTTAGCTTTGGATTTTCCTTTAAGTATTAGTTCTGGATTACTTCCAGGATTGTAATTCAGATTTCTATGTTCCGTCCATTTGGATGAGTTTAAACTTTGTTCTTTTACAATTTTAAAATGAAATTTCCTTCTCTCTTCACTCCTGATAGCCTTTATTTTGTTTCTTTTCTCTCTTGTATAGTCCCTTTTATGCTGGTTTCAATGATGTGTCATGCATAAGGAGTTTCCGGCCTAGTCTTGAGATTCCATATGAAATAGTAATACAAGAAATTGAGTGTGATGGCGAGAGTGAATACGATGACGAGGAAGCTTTGGAAGAAATCAGTAAAGAGTTATATCAATTTGAGCAAAAACCCAAACCTAACTTGAATGACACAGAGGCAATCAATCTAGGGGATCAGGAAAATGTTCGAGAAACAAAAATAAGTGTCCATTTGGAAGCCCCGCTCAGGGAGGAGATAATTAAATTGTTGTGTGAGTACAAAGATGTGTTCGCATGGTCATATGATGATATGCCAGGTCTAAGCACCGATTTAGTAGTCCACAAATTGCCCATTCATCCGGAATGCCCCCCTGTCAAGCAGAAGCTGAGGAAATTCAAAACAGATGTCAGTGTGAAAATTAAGGAAGAGGTTACTAAGCAATTTGAGGCGAAGGTTATATGGGTTACTCGGTATCCTACCTGGTTAGCTAATGTGGTGCCAGTGCCCAAAAAGGATGGGAAGACCAGAGTATGTGTTGATTACCGTGATCTTAATAAGGCGAGCCCGAAGGACAACTTCCCACTCCCAAACATCTATATATTGATTGACAACTGTGCTAAACATGAGATTGGTTCCTTCATGGATTGTTATGCGGGCTATCACCAGATTTTGATGGATGTGGAGGATGCGGAAAAGACGGCCTTCATCACGCCGTGGGGAACATATTGTTACAGAGTCATGCCATTTGGTTTGAAGAACGCAGGGGCAACGTATATGAGGGCAATGACTACCATGTTCCATGACATGATACATCAGGAAATTGAGGTCTATGTGGACGACGTGATCATAAAGTCGAGGAAACAATGTGACCATGTTCGGGATTTGAGGAAATTCTTCCAGAGACTCCGCAGGTACAACCTCAAGCTTAATCCAGCAAAGTGTGCATTTGGAGTCGGGAGGACGTGTTGTGCTTTAACCTGGGTAGCGCAAAAGTTGAAGCATTACTTGTCAGCATATACTACCTATCTCATCTCTCGGTTGGACCCATTAAAGTATATATTTCAAAAGCCCATGCCCACAGGGAGGCTAGCGAAATGGCAAATCTTGCTTACGGAATTTGATATTGTCTACGTGACTCGGACTGCAATGAAAGCATAGGCGTTGGCTGATCATCTAGTTGAGAATCCCGTTGATGATGAATATGAGCCTTTGAATACATACTTCCCGGACGAGGAGATAATGCATGTTAAAGAATTAGGACAGGTCGAGAAGCCGGGATGGAAACTTTTCTTTGATGGAGCTGCCAATGCCAAGGGTGTCGGAATAGGAGCAGTACTGATTTCCGAGACAGGGCAACACTACCCTGTCACTGCTCAACTTCGTTTCTATTGCACCAATAACATGGCTGAGTACGAAGCATGTATCCTAGGATTGAGATTGGCTATAGACATGGGTGTCCAGGAAATCTTAGTCATGGGTGACTCGGATCTTCTTGTACACCAGATTCAGGGAGAATGGGAGACACGAGATTTGAAGCTCATACCATACCGGCAGTGTTTACATGAACTTCGTCAGCAGTTTCAATCAATAGATTTCAAACACATTCCAAGGATGCACAATGAGGTTGCCGACGCTCTGGCCACTTTGGCGTCGATGCTGCATCATCCGGACAAGGCTTACGTGGATCCGTTACAGATTACGGTTCGAGATCAGCATGCCTATTGTAATGTGGTAGAGGAAGAGTTTGATGGTGAGCCATGGTTCCATGATATAAAAGAATACCTCCGGATGGGAGCATACCCGACACAAGCTACAGGGGATCAAAAGAGGGCAATTCGACGCCTGGCCAGCGGATTTTTCTTCAGTGGAGGAGTATTGTACGAGAGAACTCCAGATCTCGGTTTATTGAGATGCATAGATGCCAAGCAAGCTTCAGTTATCATGCCTGAGGTACATGCGGGTGTTTGTGGACCTCATATGAGTGGATATATATTGGCAAAGAAGATCCTTCGAGTAGGTTACTATTGGCTCACTATGGAATGGGATTGCATCAGCTTCGTGCGCAAATGTCATCAATGTCAGATACACGGAGATTTGATTCATTCTCCACCATCTGAATTGCATACAATGTCAGCACCATGGTCGTTCGTTGCCTGGGGAATGGATGTTATTGGTCCGATTGAGCCAGCAGCCTCAAATGGGCATAGATTCATTTTGGTAGCTATTGATTATTTCACTAAATGGGTGGAGGCAAAAACCTTCAAATCTGTGACTAAAAAGGCAGTTGTCGACTTCGTGCATTCAAATATCATATGCCGGTTTGGGATCCCGAAGGTAATCATCACAGATAATGGTGCCAATCTCAATAGTCATTTGATGGCCGAGACATGTCAGCAGTTTAAGATCATGCACCGCAACTCCACTCCATATCGTCCTAAGGCAAATGGGGCAGTCGAGGCAGCTAATAAGAATATCAAGAAAATACTTCGAAAAATGGTAGAAGGGTCAAGGCAATGGCATGAAAAGTTACCTTTTGCTTTGTTAGGCTATCGCACTACTGTCCGCACTTCAGTAGGAGCGACTCCTTACTCATTGGTATATGGAACCGAAGCAGTAATACCCGCAGAGGTTGAAATCCCATCCTTTCGAATCATCGCAGAGGCAAAGATTGATGATGATGAATAGGTTAAAGCCCGCCTGGAACAACTAAGTTTGATTCATGAGAAGCGACTGGCAGCAGTGTGTCACGGTCAATTGTATCAACGAAGAATGGCAAGAGCATATAACAAGAAAGTGCGTCCGCGGAAGTTCGAAGTAGGACAGTTGGTGCTCAGGCGTATCCTACCTCATTGGGCTGAGGCAAAAGGAAAGTTCGCCCCAAACTGGCAAGGGCCATTTGTTGTAACCAGAGTTTTGTCCAATGGCGCTCTATATCTAACGGACGTGGAAGGAAAATGTGTAGAAATGGCCATCAATTCTGATGCAGTCAAGAGATATTATGTATGATTTTCTTTATCTTTGTGTACCTGATTGTATTTGGCATGTTTTGAGATTGAAATGATGAAGGCATTTTGTTCTGCTACCCAAACACTTTATCCTTTGTTATCCCTTTGAGCCTTATTATATTTCCTTTCGTATCCCTCTTTCGGAATCAATAACAAAACTCGAAAGCCCGAGCAGGGAAAGTCAGCGGAGAAACAAGAGAAAAACAGTCCAAAAGAAAAAAAAAGGAAAAGAAAAGAAAAAGGAGAAAGAGAAGAAAAAAAAAGAAGAAAAGAAAAGAAAAGAGAAGAAAAGGAAAAGAGAAAAAAAAGAGAGAAAAGAAAAGGAGAAAAGGGGAAAAATAAAAGAAAAGAAAGAAAGGGAAAAGTAGAAGAAAAAAGATCGCCACAGTAAAGTAGTTCTATGGCCTGAACTACGTTTGACTTGATCCCGAAAGGGTACGTAGGCAGCCTCTCTGAGGTTCAGTCACAACAGAAGAGAAATCCAAGAATCCCCAAGAAAGAAACTGGGGCAGAAATTATGGTTGTCGCAAGGGATATGATTCCGAAAGTTGTAATGTTGAACCCACATTTGAATTATTTTGAACCTTTATACCTTTCTTTCTAAAACCCGTCCAAAAGCCACATTACGGTCCAAAGAAAGACCTTCTGATCAATTTCAAGAAATGTCAATACGGTTAGGGAAAGCGACTCATGTTGGAGACAACACTCTGGTGACAGAAGGAAAAGGATAAAATGAGAGAGTCTTATCGGTGAAAACCCTCACGGGCACCATAGGGCGAGGTGAGTTGAGAGAAATGAAAATGAGAGAGTCTTATTGGTGAAAACCCTCACGGGCACCGTAAGGCGAAAGTGAGTTTTTCAGTTGGGCAAATGAAAGAAGTCTGTGGTTAAAAGTTGTTGAAACATGGCAAAACAAGCAAGGTTTAGGTTTGGCGAGAATCGGGCGTGAAAGTATGAGACAACAAATGTGGTAATTGATAATTAATTGGTTGGACAGACTAGGCTGGAATCCAAAATGCATGGCACAATCAATGGAATCAGCCTTTCCGCTCAGATAAGTCCTATCCTTTTTCTCTTCATTACAACTCATTCGTTTTTAGAGTTTTTCTATCCTCAAAACCTTCGAGGTCATTGCATTTCATTCTCTTGAAGTCTGTCTATAAGATGCTTTAGTGTCAGTTCTATTCAAAAATAAAAGAAGGATGTCAAAGCTAATTACCAGCTTCCCAGTTAGATGGCACAACAAGGTGGGGACATGTCAAAAGAGAGTAAAACATGGAGGACCAATGAAAATCAGTGGAATAATCAGATGGTTGTGAGGGAGAAGCAAGGTTCACAAGAAGGGAACAGAAACACCAAACAGTAATACGAGGTAAAGCATGTGGGTCATCAAGATCAGAGGGTTGAAAGTCAATTGGGAAATCGTGGCAAGTCAAAGCAAGTCCAAAGAAGCAAGTCAGAGCAAAGTCGGAAGCGGGAGCATGGCCAACAAGAATGCCAGTAGCTAACCACCATTTTACATTAACAAATTTTCTTTGATTGGAACAGGGGCAGAAAATTTTCTTCAATTTGTCGCAATCAGGCGCCCACCTGGAGAACAAGGGAATACATTTCAATTTCAGCAATCAGGCGCCCACCTGGAGAACAAGGGAATACATTTCAAGTTCAGCAATCAGGCGCCCACGCTGGAGAACAGGGATTACATTCCAAATTCAGCAATCAGAGACGCCTGTTATCAGACAACGCCTAACTCGCCTCCTCCGCCGTCCTCCAGCGCCCCCCGTGCGCGGAATCCCTCCCGACTCACTAATCCAAATCACCCTGAAAACTATACACCACTTCTTCATCTCACTCTCCTCGTCACCGATTCTAGCCTTATTCTCCCTCGTAATCCACACCAAAAAACTTCGAATATTCGATCGAAGTTTTCGGCCAGACACAACTTCCAAATCCGCTCCCAAATTTAAACACCCTTCAGTCCTCCTCCCCCTTCCCCTCTCCAGAACTCCCCGTTCTTCTCTCCGAATCTGCCCGAAATTGTCGAACTCATTTGAATCATTTTCCGGCCAAGAGAACCCAAAGTATGTCAAATGGCTCCCAAACAT
This sequence comes from Nicotiana attenuata, assembly GCF_001879085.1. NCBI lineage: Eukaryota > Viridiplantae > Streptophyta > Magnoliopsida > Solanales > Solanaceae > Nicotiana > Nicotiana attenuata. The sequence goes on from NW_017670686.1 coordinate 208,521, forward strand.
TGGATACCCTAGTCATCTGAGTCTCTCTACCCAACCCCATACTGCCACTTAGTCTCGAATCTGCCGCAACGTTACGAATTTTAGTCCCCAAAGCCCGGCAGACCCTCAACTCAGAACTCTTGGGATTTCGCCACCCGTAATTTCCCTAATCAAGCGGTTTTCTTTTGAACACACACCACGATTAGGCGATGTTTGCGTGTCAAGAATCCCGGCCAATCACAACACAATAGCTGGGTCAGGAGTTCCCCATAAATCGAGCTCGACTGCTCCAAACTAGTACAAGTTCTTGTTCAGATTGCTGTTTGTGATTCTGTATGCTCTTTTCAAAATCTGTTTGTAATCTCTTAACCTCTTTAGGCACTTTGATTTCAATTTTCTTCAGTATTTGAGCTTTACATGTTATTATTCCGGTTCAGTACGCTAATCAATTAGTTTAGTTTAGTTAATTCAAGTAATTGCATTAGTAATTCCATGTTCATAATCTAGCTTAAGTTGTTCTTCATGCATGCTGTTCCAGTATCATATACGTTTAGGTGTCTTAATTTTGGGTCAGTAGCTCGACTCCTAATGTTTACTGTAGGTTTGATTTAATTCTTCCAACCCCTTATATAGCCTAATTTTGTCAGTTTGATGTAGCCCAGAATAGATTCCTTGGTTATTTAGTTAAAATGACTGGTTAATCTAGTCAGTAAATTTCAGGGATCAAAGCGGTATTTAGGCCATCGAAAAGGTAGTTTTCATAAGACTGTAATTGTAAGTAAAGTAAGGGTAGAACAAATGGTAATGGGTACAAAAACCCTCTAGGATGGACTACTATGATAGATTTCAATAGAATAGGTTGTACTTACGTTGTGTACAAGTAGAAAATTAATACAAGGTAAAATATAGATTAGCAATAGGACCTAAGGGGAAAAAGAAAATCTGAAATTGGACCCTAAGTTCACCCTAAACATAGGCCATCATATTGCCTTTGTACTTCCACAGTTTTGAGCCCTAAAATCCCCCCAAAAAAAAAAAACAAAATCTTCAACCTCCAGATTTGAAGTTCGAATTCCAGCTCAAAAGCTCTCTTATATCTTACTCCTCACAAAACAAAAAATACAAAAAAAACAATGCAAAAAATACAAAACAGAAAACCTACTGTTGCATTAATGCTCTCGAAGTCAAATTAGAGTTTCAGTTGATAAGTTGCATGTTTCAGCTTAATTTCTGATTGTGAGAGAGTTTCAGAGGCGTCTTGGTTGGTTTTCAGTGATTTTGGGATTTTCATCCAGACTGTTTTTAAGTTTGTTTTGGTCGTACTGTTTGGCTTTGAGCACGTCCAGATTTTTGGTTTGATTATTTGGGGTTTGCTCGTTGTTCTATATTGCTGGGAATCGATTACTGCTATTGCTGTTCGAGTTTCTGCTGTAGCTGACTTTTCCCACTTCATTTTTATTCCCATTCCAGGTACACGACTTGGCCTTTGATAATTGTAAGTTGAAATATGAAAGAATGGAAGCATCAAAACTGAATTACTTCAACCTTTGTAACTATGTGTTCAACATTCAGCTTTGATGTAGATTAAATTTCTGTTTGTATTGTACTAATATGGACTGTACCGGACTGTTTAGACTATTGGGCTTGTGATTGCTCATCTAAAGATTAGCTTTGAACTGGCACAGTTTGGTTAATTGTGTTGGTCTGACTTTTAAAAATCAGAAAAACATATTGTAGACTTGAGATCAATTCTGGCATTAGCGCGCATGCTCGTATCAAGGACAATTTCAGGCCCAGTAAATGTGTGTGGTAGTACAGTACATTAGTATCTAAAATTAGTGATCATAGATGTGGTTACTCAGTACACCTTCGCTACACTAAGTCCATGAATTTAGCAAGAAGAGTTAGTTCCATGTTAATTCGTTGATTTGAACGATTGTATCTCGTTTCCTCTGTTTTAAAGATCACTGATTACCATTAAAGCAATATGAAATAAGATCAAGGCTCAACGGCCTGTGCCGGTTGAGTGGGACCTCAGCTCTACTAAAGCCCGTCCCAACTTTAGTCCTAATTCGTTTCTCATTTAGGCCTGTGCAAAGGCCCCTAAATGGCTTACAGCCTTCTATTTAAAACATGAAGCTGGATTGAAACTCCACCTCCCTGGGCTAATGTCGAAGCCCAGTGACTTGACTCTTGCAAGTAGGCTAATAACTAATTAAGTAGGGCCTTTCCTTATTTTTAGAGAGACAATACGTGAATATAAAATTGTAGATTACCCCAGGGATGCCTTTAATGAAATGAGCCTCGCTAAATAAAACACATAAGTCGCGGGGCTCTCAATAAATGCTGTATATAAGAAAATATACTTAGAAATCGGGTGAACCGTTTAGCGAATTTTACAGTTTTCCCCAAAGATAATAAACGCGTAGTTGCTTTAGGCGCGTATTTTAATAATATTACCTTCCTAAATGTGGGTGCACATTTATGTGACCCAAATCCAAATCTCAACGAAGTTGAAATGTGGTGACAATCACGGGTGCACTGGTGCGACGTGGTTCGAGGCGCATTTTCACGACGTTGCAATTCTTATAAAAAATAACAATAAAAATTGTTTACTAATAAAAGCATAAGCTAGAACATGTTTTGGAAATCAGATAGAAGCAAATACAACAGTTGAGCGACCGTGCTAGAACCACGGAATCCGGGAATGCCTAATACCTTCGCCCGGGTTAACAGAATTCCTTACTCGGAGTTCTGGTTCGCGGACTGTTAAGAGAGTCATAATCTCCTCGGATCGGGATTTAACCGGTGACTTGGGACACCATTAATCTCCCAAGTGGCGACTCTGATTTTTAATTAAATAATCCCGTTTCAATTGTCACTTCAAGTTGGAAATAACTCCCTTATTATTATATCCCTTCACGGGGTGTAGTAGTAGAAAGGGAGGTGTGACAGTCATGCCGCATGTGCAATATGTCAATAGTAGCAATAGCACGGCAGAAACCTCGTGCAACCCCATAACAATAACCGCACTGCAGAAACCTTGTGCATCACAATATCAACAACCGCATGGGAGAAACCCCGTGCACCACCACAACAAGTACCACAGCAACAATGATAATATATACAAGAACACGACAAGTAAATCAACTCGAGATGATCACAAGGAGACGGTAAAACTAGCTCACAAGGAATAACCACAATAGAGAATACTAAGTGTAATAAGAACAGCCCAACAAGGGAGAAAATAATGTGAAGCAACGATCCCATAATATGTAGTTCAACAACGAGGCAGCTAACACAAATCAAATAATTCCAAATAAGAAAATGTCAACTAAATATAGGATATCTAAACTTCTTTTAAGGTTGGGCAAATTACGAAGAATATACAACAATTTCAATTAAGGATGAGCAACGGGAAGATAATCATAACCTCAATCAAAACTAAACAATTACAGGAGAGATAATAATGGTTTCCAATAAAGAAAGCAGTTTGAAAGATAGCATGACTATAGAAGAGGTAACAATCTCCAATTAAGCAAAATAAGAGTCAAATAGGCAATAAGAATAAATCATAAAGCAATTAATTCTAATTAAAGCATGTAGAGGTGAAACTAGTAAATGGAAGCTCAATCATATCAAGAACAACTTCATATTCAGTGAATACAAGGACCTAAGAACTCTAAAAGGCCAAATTTCCACAAATAAGTCCGAACACGCACTCGTCACCTCGCGTACACGGACTACAATCAACATAGAAGACTCAAATCGTAAGGGGAAGTCCCCCACACGAGGTTAGGCAAGATACTTACCTCAATCCGGCCAATTCAATACTCAATTAATATTTTCCTTTACCAATTCATCAACGATCGGCTCAATCTAGCCAAAAACGACTTGGATGCATCAAACAATGCAAGAGAAAACAGTTTCAATTAACAAAACTATGATTCTTATACAATTTGCAAAAAGTCAACAAAAGTAAACTCCCCGAGCCCGCACCTCGGAACCCGATAAAATTTACGAAAACTGAATACCCATTTAGATACGAGTTCACCCCATACAAAAATTATCTAATTCCGACACCATTTGTTCCCTCAAATCATCATTTTTCATTTTTGAAAGATTTCACAATTTTTTCCCAAATTTTCCTTTAGATTCTCATGAATTTGATGTTAAATCTAAGATATAATCACAATATATAGTTGGAAATTTATTAGAGACACTTACCCAATAATTTAGTATGAAAATCTTCTCTCAAAATTGCCCACTCTCGGAGTTAAGGTTCAAAGAATATGAAAAATGAGCAAAAACTCGAGTTCCACAGCTGAAAACAAGCTGCAGATGTCGCATTTGCGATCCAGGGTTCGCAATAAGGCGAAGAAAGCCTCCGCAATTGCGAACAAGGAAGGGCTGGAATAGGTCGTATTTGCGACAAAAAGATCGCAATTGCGAACTGGGCATCGCAATTGCGATGGATATATTCGCAATTGCGACCATGCCAGAAGCAGCAGTTTTTTCCGACACAAAAATGAGCATAACTTCCTCATACGATGTCCTAATCGATGTATCTTTTTTCTATGGCTCCGTAATTACAATACGGATGTAATGGTTTAATAAAAACTGAATTTGGTGCTCATTTGCTTAATGTGGTACCCTTTATTCCCAAACAAACGATATTGAAACATCAAATTAGAGCGCAATACAACTCGAAACACACCTGAGGCCCCCGGGACTCCGCCTAAACACACAAACAAGTCACATAACCTAACACGGACTCGCTCGAGGTCTCAAATTACATCAAACAACACCGAAACGACGAATCACACCATGAATGAACTTCCAAATCCTCCAACTTCGCAAACTTGTGCCAAAACCGATCAAATAAACCCGGAATGACGCCAAATTTTGCAGACAAGTCCAAAATGATATAACGGAGCTGCTCCATCTCTCGGAATCGCATGCCGACCCCAATATCACAAAAGTCAACTATGGGTCAAACTTTTCCATTTTCCAAACTTTAACTTTTTCAACATTCACCGAAACGCCACAAATTATCCTACGGACCTCCAAATCTGAATTTGGAAACATGCCTAAGTCCAAAATCACCATACGAAGCTGTTGAGATCACCCAAAACCCATTTTGGGACCGTTTACTCAAAAGTCCAATTCCAGTCAAATTCTCGCCGCTTAAGCTTCTGAAACTAAATTTCTCCTCCCAAATTCGACTCTAATCATCCACTAACTAAGTTTAACCATGCACACAAGTTGATATCCATATTATGAAGTTTTTCAAGACCTTACGCCGCCGAACGGAGCTTAAATTCTCAAAACGACCGGCCGAATCGTTACAACCTTCTTCGGGAAACTCGAGTTTGCTATCACCAAATCAAACGCTCTAGCAAAGTCCAACAGAGAAGTTCCTCCTCCGTTGCTATCTCCAAAACCGAAGACACCATGCACATCATCATACCCCTAGATGTCTCTCCAATATGGCAATTGAAATCTCCTCCTATGAAAAGCTTCTCAGTATGCAAAATACCACGCACCATCTCATCCAAATCCTCCCAGAAATGCCTTTTGACTTCCTCGTCCAAGCCTGCTTAGGGTGCCTACACAGTGATTATGTTCAAAACAAATCCTACAACAACCAGCTTAATAGTCATCAGCCTATCGTTCACCCTCATAAGCTCCACTACTAGATCACGGAGGTCATCATCAACCAAGATACCCACCTCATTCCTGCCCCCCGCCCTCGCGGAGGTCATCATCAACCAACATCCCGCACTTTATCTCCTACCCATCTAGTCTCCTGTATACGAGCTATATTAATCTTCTTTTTTGTGACCCCACTCTCAACCTGGAGCCTCCCTTAGCCTTCTTACCTCCCGCACCCCCTCCCTTGCCAGGACACCCTCGAGGACAAGACCTTAACCTACCATCATTCACCAAAGCCACTATATCCTAGGAGACATTACGCAAACACTACCCCAAAAACAAGCGACAAAAATAAAATGAATAACCGAAATATAACCTCCAACTAATATTGACAAAAAACAACTAGAGGACACATAGAAAATGGGCAAAACTACTATAATATAGCTAGGGAAGATAAAATTAAGAAAATACAATTAATGGAGACAGGGAAGTCCTAACAAATAGCAAAATAAGGGGTTTGCTTAAAATGGTGTCTACATTTAAAGCAAGACAAGAGACAGATTGTAAATAATATTCTCAAGGAAACAAATACGGCAGGCAAGTCCTAACTAATAGCTAAATAGGGTCTACAAAATGTGGCAGTAAAACAAGTGACGTTCTACATTTAAAGCAAGACAAGTAAGACAAAATATCGAGATCAATGGTAAAGGCAATAAAGATAATAATTCAAGAAGGATAGAATCTGGACTGTAATCGGGACATGGGGCTTCGCTGCAACAGGCTCGCCGTAAAACCAGTTGTATAAGCTTGGGGCTGTGCTGTAATAGACTCGGCAGAAACCCTAGTTGGTGGTTACACCCGCGCCAGCGCTTCTGGATTCCACCGAAAAAATCCTGGTGCAATGGAATCGCACACCCACATACATGGATCTTGGGAGAAGGATAGGGAAAGGGGAGATATGCAGAATGAACGAGAGAGAGGTGTGGAGAGAGAAAAGAGGGTGTCACCGGTGCTGGTATAGTCGTTGGTGACTCTGTGAAGAAGAACAGAAAAGAAGGGAAAAGAAGAATGAGAGAGAGAGAGAGAGAGAGAGAGAGAGAGAGAGAGAGAGAGAGAAGATAGAAGAGACTTATCTAACAGGAATCGACAAAGGACGGGGACGACAATGACGGGAATGACTGACTGATGGACTGACCAGAAGACTAAATCGAGGCATCGACGAAGAGTTTCAAGAGGCATTTTTTTAGGCGTTTATCCAAACTTTCTTGATTTACTTTTCTAAAATAAAAAGGAAAACATAAAAATCTAAGAAATAAAGAAAACCGAAACAAAAGAAGAACCCTTTGAACCCTAGTTATATTTTATATCTCAAACCTTTCTAAAAAATTTCTGTCCAAAAAATCCCCAAAATTCTGAAAAATATTGAGTTTAAATAGGGAGTCTCGAAATTTCTCTCCTTGTTCTTCAAGAAATCCCGAAAATACTCCTCCCAATCTGAAAAATCCAGAAATTCCTCAATCTCAGACAAATTCAGGACCAATGGAGGGCGGGAATTAATTTATAATCGATCCACGGTCCCCATTTATCCGAAATTGTTCCCATAAAATAAAAGAGACACGTGAGGGATGGAGTGGAAATATGAGGGGAATATTCGGACTGCAAAAGTCGTTATTTTTCAAATAACATGGAGTAAAACGACAAAGGAATGGGGGGACCAACATGCGTCGCCGGAAAAGGGTTACTTCCGACGAGATGGCGGCGGCAGTGAGGAGATAAGTGGAGGTGCGACTGGAGCTTTAGGCCTAGAGTTGGAAAAAAATAAAATGAATATTTTATACGGGGTGGAGATTTAATCTCTTCCCTTGGATTGAAAGACTTTAGATGGTTGAGATTTAATATCCATTTTAAGAGGGATGGTGGGTCAAAATGGGTATTGGGCTAAGTTGGCAGGATTGGTCCGATTTGGGCTAGAAAAGTATCCAAAATTTGACTCAAATTGGCTATATTAACCTCTAAAATTGGTTCCAAGTTGGACCTTTTTAAATCTGAAAATTATTAACTCAAAACATTAATTGCCCCCCTCTAAAAATAAAAATAAAATAAAAGCAAAATTAATTTCAAATAAATAAAGTAGACTAAATTATAATGTGAAACTATTTTTGGAATATTATACTAAAAGTAAAAGTGGAGAAAGATAGGTTAAAATCATAGCAACATTAAAATAATATCACTATAAAAATACTAATAACATAAATTAAATAGAAATAGGATAAAAAATGAAACTTTTTTTGTCTTTTCGAATATATTCTTAAAATTGAAGGCAAAAATAGACTGAAATTCTATTAAAATAAACTCAACTAAATAATTTTTTTTTAAAAAAAAGATACTAAAAATTACTTCTTAAAAATCGTGCGGGTCAAATTTGCATGCTTATAGCAGGTGCGGGACAGCAGGTATGGTCATTTTTCCGCAGAAGCGGACGCCCAGATGTGTGTAGGGTTCTACAAAGCGGATTTTCGAGACTTAAGGTGGGCCGCATCTGCGATACTTTGTACGCAGATGTGGAGTCGCAGAAGCTACTAATAGACCACATATACAGAAATCGCTGGGCAGAAATAGCTTCATCGAAGGTTTTATTTCATTCACCGCATTTTGAATTAGAGAGTTTGGTTTTGGACGATTTTGAGGAGGTTTTTTGCGGTTTGGATCGAGGTAAGTATTGTTGAATCAGTTTTGTTAATTAATCATGATTTCATCATTATTTTATCATTTAATTAGTGACTTAAGTTGGAGAAATTGGGGTTTTTCTAAAACAAACATTCCTAAATTATAAATAGAGGACTTGAAGGTTTCTTTTGAGGTCGGAATTGGATAATTTTGATATGGTTGGACTCGTATTGAAATGGGTGTTCGGAATTTTTCGGTTTGGTCAGGTTTCGAGGTGCGACCCTAGGGTTGACTTTTTTATTTTCATTAAAGATTGAAGCTTTATTATCCGAAATTATTTCCTACGACTTTTATTTATGATATTAAGTTATTTTGGCTAGATTCGATTCGTTTGGAATTGGATTTGTGCGAAAAGGGTTTATTAGTGTAGTGATTTAGCTTGTATGTAGTAAGTATTTTGTCTAACTTTGTGTGGGGGAAACTACCCCTTATGATTTAGGTTGATTGTGTTATTTGAATTATGTGAAAGACGTGCACACAAGGTGACGAGTGTGTACACGGGCTTATATGTGGTATTTTGATCGATTTAGTCTTATAGACTTCTTCCATGCATTTAATTGAAATCGTTATAACATATTATATCTTTTATTGTTAAATTTACTCTCACATGCTCTATTTGACGTTGTTAACACATGTTCTATTTTTTATTGTTATATTTGCTCTTATATGCTTTAGTTGAAGTTGTTACCTCTATTATTGTCTTGTTACTCTTTTATTGTTGGATTATTTTTACTTGAAATTGTCATTTTGTGGGAATATCTTCTTGTTGGGTTATTGATGTTGAAGTTGTGAAAGCTATTATCACATTGAGGTGGAAGTTGTTGATTGTTGAGATATCTTTCCTTGTTGAACATTTCTCATTCGTTTTGTTATTATTGAGGTTCTTGTATATATTGTGGTTGAGTCGTGGGCTATATGTTGTGATAACATTGCTATTGTTAATTTTGGCAAGTGTTGTGGTACACGAGCACGTGTGGTGCGAGATGTTTATTGAGTTATGATACTGATACGCATGCGGTTATATAAGGATAGGAATTGATACACATGCGGTGAGATAAGGTGAGATTTATAAGCGTGTTGCTAGTAAGGGAATTACTTGAAGCCAATCGTTGAGATAAGGGGGCTAAAACGCGTGTAGCTATTTAAGGAAAACATTTTCAAAATAAATGCAAGGCTCATGCGGTGATATAAAGAAGATTATTATAGTGATTTGTGAAATTAGATCGTGAGGTATGGTACCTCGGTTGTGATTCTTGTTATACATTTTATATTTAAAAAGTTGGTTGGTTGAACAGTTTTGTTATCTTTTCATTTGTCTTACTTTTAGTTCTCCGTAATTGATTACTATTTTTTCTTACCATATTTTCACTCCTTGTTGCTTTATTTGCCTTAAATTTCGTTATTATTATACATTACTGTGTCGCCATTCATTTCCTCATTTTTTGTCATTAGATTATATCATACTCTGTTTCGTTTTCTTGCCCTAGTAGGTGTCTTGACCTGGCCTCGTTACTACTCCACCGATTTAGGCTTGATATTTACTGGTACCATTATGGTGTACTATTTTTGTGCAGATCCAAGTACATCCGCTCGTGTCGGGCGCCAGTGATCATTCAGTTATTTCCGAAAACTTCAAGGTATACCTACTCGACGCTAGCAGGTCTCAGAGTTACCTTCTATTATTTTCCTTACTATTGTCTATTCTATTATCAGACAGTGTTGTATTAGCAATTTTAGTACATTTGTAGAGCTTATAACTCAGTTTCACTGGTTTTGGGAATTTTTTTACTGATGTTCCGTTATGGAGTTATTATGAGCTTTATCAATTTATTTTATTATCTTAGCTTGTTATTTCTGGTAAGCTATCAATGAATGTTAGACTTACCTAGTCTTAGAGACTAGGTGCCATCACGAAATTCTAAGTTGGAAAATTGAAATCGTAACAGTTTAGCTGGATTTTCGAGGGGAACTTAGAAAACTAGATAAAGGTGCATATTTTGGAAAAAGAATTGTGGGAGCCACTTGTAGGGAATTGGAAAGAAAAGAAAATTTGCTTGAAAAAAAAATATATGAACTTAGATAGGAAAAATAAAAAAGAGCTTGTGTATATATTAGAAAGAAAAATTTATTCTTTGCTAATGGTAGTTGTCATCTTTTTGTACTTAAAGAAAAATAATTTTGGTGGTAGTATATTTTGTAGGTTGGGAAAGTTATGTTCAATACAAGTGTGAGGTTTGAATTGTTAGTATATATGTATTAAAGTGCTAATGCAGGTGTAATCAGTATTATACTGTATCATACCCATCCAACAGTCTACATTACAACCAAATAAAATCCTACTTGATCTTTGCCCGAGTGAGTTCGAATTAGTATAGTATTACACCACGGATAAGCCTATGGAATATTTTTTATAGCACATGAATTTTATTTCTAAGAGTGAGTGAATTCTTCTATTCTGAGTCCCCAATTGTTCTTGAATTTTATTATGCGTGGGACAACTCTATATTGTTTGTGTGAGGGCACATGACTTGTGAATGAAAGGTAATGTCTTTGGCTTCTATGTTAGAGTAAGTGGGCGAATTTTGAAAAATTAATGCTTTTGAGTCAAGTATTGAGGCTAGGATATTATAGTATGGTACTTAGTATATTTTAAATATTCTTTACATGATGAGTTAGGAAAGTTGAATAAAAATTTCATCCTATTTAAAGTATAGTCTTATTGCTCGGGGACGAACAATGCTTTAAGTATGGGGTATTAATGGTAGGCTAGAAATATGGTTTTTGGTCATCATTTCACCTATTGTTGACTGCATTTCAATCATGTTTGAGCTTAATTATAAAGAATTTGTACATATGACATAGTTTGTGTGTTCAGAACTTGAATCCGAGCAAAAATAAGATATGAAACTTTGAAATCTGCGTAAATGCTTCAATAAATTATCTGGGATCATGTCCGAGGTTCATGGACCAACGTTGCATATGAAAGTTGGAAGAAAAATGAGTGCCAAAAAAAAACACATTAGTGTGTCACATTGGGCATAGCATTGTGTGATGCATTAGTACACAATTTCGTTTGAAGCTCAAGAAGTCTAGAGACTTCGAGGTTTAGGCTTGTTTACCCTGGAATCCGGATAACAATTGAATTTATATGGGGTTTTAAGGATCCGTGAACTAAAAGATACAAAAGGTTTAGGTTGAGGAAAATAAAGATAAAAACTCAACAACTGCTGTTAAAGTAAATAATCGCAGAATATAATATTGCTTAGAACAATTGTGCTTGATAGCGTACAAGAATTTAGAGAGATGGTACTGTAGTGTAATGGTTTTTTCCCGGTCCCCTCTTTATGGGGTCTTCTCCCCTTTTATACATTCTGATTAAGGGTAAAAATAAGGTAGGTAAATTAATTACATCGTGGATCCCTGTAATTACGCCTTAATGGCCTGAAGTGGTTGAGAAAATCACGTTTGGGCGAGATATCCGGCGACGCTTGGTTATCCGTTATGAGTCCGGCTTCCGACCTTGTGTGTTTCTCCATCCGGTGGTGACTCATATCGAGCTCTGCAACGGTCTCGAAATGACTCGACCTCGGTTGTAGACGTGGCCGTTGTTCTACCTTGCATCCAGGTCGGGTTCGATGGCCCCGACTTGCCCCGGACCGGACCCAACCCGGTCGGGCTCAAGCAAAAAGGGTATCATCCAATACACATTACCCTTTAATTAAACATTTCTTCTATATACATGAAAATGTAAATACATTAAATTATCTTAATGTTCATATCTATTGTACGCTTTAACTCAATATTAAATCCAGAAAATATGTGAAATGGCACTTAATAATAACACGTCATGTTATGAATAGTTTAATAATATTTAAATAATTTATTACAAATTTATATTTACTGATATAGGATACACGCGCAAAGCGCGTACCCTAAAGCTAGTATATATAATTACTTGCTATAACTACTATTCAGTTGTTATGGTAGTGTATTTGTTGTATTCGAATACAACAGCAAAAAGCGCCTAAAGATTAGGGTAGTCCAGCTGTACGCGCATGTATTCACATGTATTCGCACCATGTATTCATCAATACAGCAGCAAAAATCGCGTAAAATCAGGGCAGTCCAGCTTTATGCACATGTATCCACATGTATTCGCGTCATATATTCATGAGTACAGCAGCAAAAAGCGCCTAAAATTATGGCAGTCCAACTGTACGCGCATGTATTCACACGTATTCACGCTGCTGTATTCATGAATACAACATTTAAAAGTGCCTAAAATCAAGGCAATCCAGTTGTACGCACATGTATTCACATGTATTCGCGCCATGTATTCATGAATACAGTAACGACAATTGATCACGCCCAACTATGCCTTATAAAAAGGACTAAGCGGTCGTTGCAAATATAATCCGATTTACAAGTCCGGAGTCGAATCCCACAGAGAACTAAGGCTTAGCTATAGTTGTTCAATATCGCTAAGAAACACAAGTCCAAACAATTTTCTAATCATAAAGATTATAATATTTATTTTTATCTAATTAACTAACAAATCTAGAAAGCCGTAAAACTATCAATTAACAAGGATAAGGGTTGGAGTCGAGATTAAGAAGGTCTAGAGTTATGATTTTCCCAATTGTCAGAATCCTTCCCGCTACGTTTTCTATAAATTCGCCTAAGTATTCTCTACCGATCATGAGCGCTCTGACTGTCGTAACTCTCTCCCGAATAATTACCACAATTTACTAGACGCACTCTCCTGAGTTACGCTAGTTGGCTTTGTTTATTACAGCTCACTTTAGATTGCACCCAAGGCTTCGTTATCCCTAATCCCGCCTTTAAACCCGCAGTTATAGATCCCTCTTATACTTTGGGAGTGATGTTATTCAACAAATACCTAAATATGCACTCTCTCCCGAGTTATGCACACTAAATAGGCACAACTAATTGAGGATCCTGTCAATTAACTACAACAAACACGTAGTTGAACAAATAGAGAAAATACTACGGCTCAATTATATAAAAATAACAAGAATTTATCCTACAAAAGGTTCCATCAAAACCCTAGATAACAAATTAGATATTCATAATAGCATGTAAAACTACAATACTAAAAGTCATAACCAACAATGAAAAATAGGAAGAGGAAGGAAAAACTCGTAGAAGAATTCCCCGCCTTGCTCCTAGCGTGTTCTTGCCTCCAAGGGTGTTGTCTAACCCTAAAATAGTGTCTCCTCCTTCGAAGTGGTGTTTTAGGATGTATTTATATGACCTAGGGTTGATGAGGGGCGGAATTCTTCAATCCAACTTCGAATGGGAGAGCTGGAATCCGCGTCTGCCTTCGCGTCTAGACGCGGACTTTGACGCGGATCCGCGTCTGCCTTCGCGTCTAGACGCGGACTTTGACGCGGATGCAGCTTTTGAAATTCTTCCATTTCGCGAAGCGCTCCGTGCCTTTGCTTCGCTTCGCTGTTTTGTGCCTTAATTTTTCTCCTTTTTCGCGTCCGACTTCGTGCCACGCACGAGAGTAGACGAGCTCCCACTCCTTTAATTTCTTCTTTTTGTGTCGAATTGTCATCTTTTGATCATTTATCATCCAAACTCGTTCCTAGACATAAGAAACACATAATGAGTATATTTCACTTCGAAAATCATGTAATCTCCCGCGACACACACAAGAATTAATATGCAAATATACTCAAAAATATGCACTTTTCATCATTTATCAACACCCCACACTTAAACTCTTGCTCGTCCTCGAGCAACTTAAAATTGAGCGCATTGGCAAGAATACCTTTTTAAGAAATTCTCCTAACTCATCACACCAAGAGTATTTAAAATAGATTAAGCACAAAAGCGTAACATCCTCACCTCAAGATTTGACTCACAAATACCACGCATTATTCACAACTCACCCACTTACTCTAACATAGAGGTTACTGACATTACCTTTCCTTCATGAATCAAGTGCCCTCACACAACAAAAGAGAGGAGTTCCACACAATAAAATTTAAGAACACTTAAGAACTCAAGATAGATAGAATTCACTCACTCTCAGAAATAACATTCATATGCCACAAAAGATGCACCATAAGCTTGCCCGTAGTGTACTACTCCACTAATCGAGCTCATTCAATCTAGGATCAATTAGGACTTTATTTGGTTGTAATGTAGGCTACGGGACGGGTAGGATACATTTAGATATAAGAGTGACTACACCTCCCTAAGCACTTTAATACATATACATTAACTTTCAAACCCCATACTTATGTCAAACCAAAACTCCACCTTTACATCACTGTATACTACCCCATACTTATTTAAACACAATTACAGCAAGAGTCACCACTTAGTAAAGAAATACTTTTTTTTTCACAGCAATACAACTATATTTTTTTTCAATTCAAGTGGCTCTTACTTGTTCAAAACAGTGCACCTTTCTCCAGATTTCATTAATTCCACTCAAAAGCCAAACCAACCACCCCACACTTTAACATTTACCTAAATCATCACAATTCAAGTGCTCATGAGAGGTTAGAAGGTTCAAATAGATGGTTAATTCAAACAAATGGGTAAGGCTTGTAATGTGGTTGCCAAAGAAACAATATTACAGGATCAAAGGGGTTAACTACGATACATAACAATTAGGTGGGTAAAATATACATATCTGGCACAACAAGGAAACGCCTGTATCACTTCCAAGACTGAACAACACTACTATTTCGCTTTGCAAACACATGGGGCAAGTTCTAGGCATCAAATGCACTGCACAGAATAACACCCAAACCTCACACACACATGGCACATAACTCACTCAGGATTGGATTCATCAAGACACTCTAGTCAAAGCAGTTAAGCAAAGTTAAAATTATACAATTTAAGGTACTTCTACAAGAGTCAAAAACTGAGCCTAAGCGTCACAACCAAAGTACTCACTGTTCTCAAGGCATAACCAAGTCAAGAGATATTGCTTCAATTCAAAGCAACACAATGACTCTTATTCCTTAAAAAAAAAAACTAACTACACCCGATTCAAATAAAACCCTTGAAAAAGAACCGTGGTTTAAAGAAAAACCAAGGGGTAATTGCTACACTACCTAACACAATACAAAAAATCTTTTTGGTATTTTCTTTAGACTTACTTCCCTCAAGAAAACTGTCTAGAAGGTCCGTCATCAGGAAAAGTCCAATCTTTTTTAAAAAAAACACAGCTAAAGTAGCATGAAAAATCACCCAGACAATCTCCTCACCCCACACTTAAAATTGTGCATTGTCCCCAATGCACAGCCATACATACAAGAGGGTAAAAGAAACTCCCTGGTAGGCCAAAGGCCGAAGCACTAGCAGTTCATGGGGTACTCAGACTTCTCCCAAGCTTGGTCCTTCGTGTGGGTACCTCACACTTAGTTCCAACCATTTGGTTTGCTGATGCATCCTTCCAATACCTTTGCTTTCCATGCTCCTAGAAAATAAAAAAATTGACACTACAAAAATAATACAATTAAAAAAAATAAAAATAAAAAATAAATAAAAGAAAGCACTAAAGCTGGGTTGCCTCCCAACAAGCGCTTGATTTAACGTCGCGGCACGACGCGAATCATTTTTTGCCTCTACCTCGAGCTTATGAATTGAACCCCCAATTTGGCATCAAGTTTTCGGCTATGCTCCAGGGGTGGAGGAACAAATCTAATTGGTCCAAGCAACCATTGTACTATTCTACACTTCTTGGCTTTTAGATGAGGTATGTAGTCCTGTCTTTCTGGTTAAGAAAAATTCCAGAATATAGGCACCTTGTTCTTCATTCCTTGACTTCTCAATCGGCTCGGATGACTCTATTTTCATATCATCATCCAAGCACAATGTAGAAAAATGTTTGCAGTGAGGACCAATGCGCTCAACTACATGAACATTGGGACTGTCTACATTCTCAACACTAATGACAATAGAATCAACTAAATATGTATCCTCAATATCCTTGGTTGACTCTAGTATCTCTTCTACAACATCGACATCCTCAAAATCTAGTGGGATTGATTGTTGGTGTTCTACTCTAGCCTCCTCCTCTAGCTCATCAATTTTTGTATCTAATTCACGCTCTTCTTGGATACTATTCACAATATTGGCTTGTTGAGCATTAAAAACTTCAACCAGTTGACTCATGTGAACTTTCAAGTTGTGAATAGTTTCCTCCTGCCTTTCTATCCGCAGTAGTAATTTACTCTGTTGTTCCAAAATGCACTTTAACATATTTTCGAGCTTCTTTAGGTCAGCTTCCCTAGGTTCTTTGTTCCTATTAACTTCACCAGAAAAAGAAGAACCATCAAAGTAACGGGTTGGGGGAAGGTAAGAAATATAAGCACAACCGTGAAAGTGACCATCTTGACCACCACACATATCACACACATTCCACACATAAGATTGAGTTGGTGCACAAAACTCGCTCTCAGGAATATTTTGATAATTTTGCCCTGGGTGGTTTCCTTCACAATATGCATAAGGAGGATCAAAAGTAGAATTACCAACAACAAAAATCTCATAATTCCATGATGTCATGTTTCTCAAATAAACAAATAAAACTAAAATAAAAAAAATAAAAAAATCAAATAATAAAATAAAAGTTCAAACTTGAAACCTAGCAATATGTACACCTACAACTACACAGTTAGTTCCCTGGCAACGGCGCCAAAATTTGATCACGCCCAACTATGCCTTATAAAAAGGATTAAGCGGTCGTTGCAAATATAATCCGGTTTACAAGTCCGGAGTCGAATCCCACAGAGAACTAAGGCTTAGCTATAGTTGTTCAATATCGCTAAGAAACACAAGTCCAAACAATTTTCTAATTATAAAGATTATAATATTTATTTTTATCTAATTAACTAACAAATCTAGAAAGCCGTAAAACTATCAATTAACAAGGATAAGGGTTGGAGTCGAGATTAAGGAGGTCTAGAGTTATGATTTTCCCAATTGTCAGAATCCTTCCCGCTACGTTTTCTATAAATTCGCCTAAGTATTCTCTACCGATCATGAGCACTCTGACTGTCGTAACTCTCTCCCGAGTAATTACCACAATTTACTAGACGCACTCTCCTGAGTTACGCTAGTTGGCTTTGTTTATTACAGCTCACTTTAGATTGCACGCAAGGCTTCGTTATCCCTAATCCCGCCTTTAAACCCGCAGTTATATATCCCTCTTATACTTTGGGAGTGATGTTGTTCAACAACTACCTAAATATGCACTCTCTCCCGAGTTATGCACACTAAATAGGCACAGCTAATTGAGGATCCTGTCAATTAACTACAACAAACACGTAGTTGAACAAATAGAGAAAATACTACAGTTCAATTATATAAAAATAACAAGAATTTATCCTACAAAAGGTTCCATCAAAACCCTAGATAACAAATTAGCTATTCATAATAGCATGTAAAACTACAATACTAAAAGTCATAACCAACAATGAAAAATAGGAAGAGGAAGGAAAAACTCGTAGAAGAGTTCCCCGCCTTGCTCCTAGCGTGTTCTTGCCTCCAAGGGTGTTGTCTAACCCTAAAATAGTGTCTCCTCCTTCGAAGTGGTGTTTTAGGATGTATTTATATGACCTAGGGTTGATGAGGGGCGGAATTCTTCAATCCAACTTCGGATAGTAGAGCTGGAATCCGCGTCTGCCTTCGCGTCTAGACGCGGACTTTGACGCGGATGCAGCTTTTGAAATTCTTCCATTTTGCGAAGCGCTCCGTGCCTTTGCTTCGCTTCGCTGTTTTGTGCCTTAATTTTTCTCCTTTTTCGCGTCCGACTTCGTGCCACGCACGAGAGTAGACGAGCTCCCACTCCTTTAATTTCTTCTTTTTGTGTCGAATTGTCATCTTTTGATCATTTATCATCCAAACTCGTTCCTAGACATAAGAAACACATAATGAGTATATTTCACTTCGAAAATCATGTAATCTCCCGCGACACACACAAGAATTAATATGCAAATATACTCAAAAATATGCACTTTTCATCATTTATCAACAATCACCTTAAAAATAGGTATGTCCAGCTGTCTAAGAGAGAGGAAAAACATAAATAGCGTATTTCATGGTCCAATGGTAGTATGTACCATAAATACTTATTTTGGTATAAAATATAAAAGGTAGCTATAGAAAATAATATTTTAAAATAATTTTGGTTTATCATAAATAGGGTATATAGATATGCTATATGAGGTAAAATCTTCGACTTTTAACTGGACTTAAATGTGTGGTTGGAATCGTATACGTGCTTGAGTTGTAGAGTCTTAACCATAGCTAGAAATTTGACCAATCTAGGCCGATATGAAAGAAGTCTTTTGGGCCTTGTCCAAATTGGTGAAGGGGATAATTACGACCCAATACTCATTCGGTCATCTAGTTTGTCATATTTGGCTCAATTCCTCTAGTATTACCCGGTTTAGCTCACCCTCTACATATTAGCCTGCTTTTTTAAGAGTCCCCACTTTTTTCTCCTTCAGCAAGTTTATCAGGCTGTTTTAAATGTGTTCGACTCAAACTCAATTAATATTTCACTAAATGAGCTAAATTTGAATCATGAGCTCCTTACAATCATAGAATCAAAACCTAGAAATTAATTTCAAAAATTTCTTTCCCAATTGATATAGCCCAACTTTGTCTATTTTGTAGATCCATTAGAAACTCTCAACTAAATCTTTGTCGAAGCAGGCACAATTGAACCCAAACTTTAGATTAAGCTTCATTTCAGTTATGCTTCTAGTGTTCTACCCTCCCAATTTTAACAGGTTTTTCTCTTTCGTCAGCGTTCGAGCATTGTGCATTAAATTGGTCGTGGTGTGGATGACTCGGGTTTACCGGTGTATGATTGCCTTCATTCTATTAGTCGTGGTGTGGATGACTCCAACTTGGTATGATGTGCTTTGAATGGCCTTCATGTCTCTTATGACTCGTTAATTGTTATGGCTTCGATTATGCACCCTCCTTCGACTTTTTCAAAAGTTTTAAGTGTCACGGCGTGAAACTACCATAGGTCGTGATGACGCCTAACCTGCTTGCTAGGTGAACCAACACACATAAACAAATAAACTAAATAGGATGTGAAATTATTTAACAAATACAAGACATAAGATGAAACAGAAATAATTTCAACTCATACATCACTATTCTTTTCTTCTATTTTCTGGTTTGGGTATGATTGAGTTAGCGCCTTCACGGCCAGTTATGATATGTTGGTGATTTGATATGGACTCCTGAGTGGATTTACTATAGTTGCTAGTATTTACTTCATTGATACTTGTTGTACACTCACCATGTCTATTTTATGCATTTATATTGTTATTATTGGACCTCTAGTAAGTGTCATGTCGACCCCCCGTCACTACTTCTTCGAGGTTAGACTAGATACTTACTGGGTACGTATTATTTTCGGTACTCACGCTATATTTCTGCACTGATGTGCAGGTACTGAGACAGGTACCACTAGTAGTCACGCGGGCGTGTAGCCTTTCATCTACGGAGACTTAGTGGTGGGCTGCTTGCCTTGCTATGACCCGCAACACCGGAGTCTCCCTCTATCTTGTTTATTATTTATGTCTATCACTTTTAGACAGTAGTTTTATTAGTTTCGTATATTCTCTAGATTGCTCATGTACTTTTGGCATCGGGTTTTGGATACTTGTAGCATTTACGTACTGCTGCACTCATCATTTCTATCACCATAGTGTATGTACTTATTATGCTTGTATTTAGTTTAAAAAGAGTTGTTACGATTGCATGAAGTCTTGCTTAATTCGTTCTTATAAAAGGAAAACTTCCATTTTAAAATGTTAAAAAGGGGTAAATAAATAATAAGTTTACTTGTGGGCTTGCCTAGCGGCGGCATTAGGTGCCATCGCGACTTATTATGGATTTTGGGTCGTGACAGCTTGGTATTAGAGCTTAAGTTCACATAGGTATCACGAGTCATGAGCAGGCCTAGTAGAGTCTTGCAGATCGATGCGAAGACGTCCGTACTTATCTTCGAGAGGCTATAGGGTGTCAGTAAACTTTCCTTCTTCATCTCCTATCCTGCATTTGATATTGTACCAAGGGTCTTTCTATTGATCTCTCACAGATGGTGAGAACGCGCGCGACGGATGTACTAGGCGGTAAAGGAGCTGCTCCCCCTGTTGCCAGAGGACAAGGCAGAGGTCGGGGGAGGGCTCCAGCTTCTGTCAGAGGATGATGGCGTCCTATAGTTTCTCTGGTCATACCATCAGCGGATCTAGTGGAAGATCCTGTTATTGAGGAGCAGGATGAGGCGCCTGCAACTGAGCTAGCCCCAACATATTTCATGACTGCGCCGGGATTCCAAGAGGTCATGGGCCGTATACTGCGATTCATGGACTCTATGATACAGGATGATTTATTTCCAGTGGACCCTGCCATATCTCAGGCGGGAAGGGGAGCACAGACCCCTACCTCTAAGGCTCCAGGGCACGCCATTGCCGTTTATCAGACCACAGGTGCACTACCTGCGGGCGGAGCCCAACCTATTACGCGACTGTGCCAGAGGCTGTAACAGTTGCTACCGTAGATTGGCAGAAACGGCTGGAGAGATGGACTAGACTTTGCCCCCTAACTTTGGGGGAGAGTGGTTAGAGGACCCTCAAGATTTCATTGACCGGTGCAAGGATAGGCTTCGGAACATAGGGATATTAAAGTCTAACGGGGTGGACTTCACCACCTTTCAGCTTGAGGGCAAGGCCCGCAGATAGTGGCATGCTTACCTTCTTAGCAGGCCAGCAGGTTCACCTCCCTTGACTTGGGATCAGTTTACACATCAGTTCTTGGAGAAGTACATACCACCTTTTGAGAGAGAGGGGCTTCGGGGTCTGTTTGAGCGACTTCGTTAGGGTCACATGTCTGTCACCAACTTTGAGGGGAGATTCACTAACCTGTCTCGCCATGCAACTATTATACTCCCCACAGACGCAAAGCGGGTGCGGAGGTTCATTGCAGGTCTGCACCCTAAGATTCAGATTCCTATAACCCGTGAGGCAGAGATGGGGACTTCCTTTCTTCAGGTTGTGGATATAGCTCGTAAAATCGAGCGTATTCACAACCGCAGTAGAGAGTTTGCATCGAGGGACAAGCGGCCTAGCAGTTTGGAGGATTCAATGGCGCCCCACGTGGAGGCAGAGGTCAGTTCATGAGGGGTTAGCCCAGCAGGCCTAGGCAGTCAGCACCACCGCTTGCTCAGAGAGCTCTAGCATGACCCTACTTTAGTGCCATTCCTGAGAGTACTTACCGCCCGCCAGCTACTCAGTTCCTCCAGCGGGTATTCAAGCCATCAAGGTCAGACTTCAAGTCAGCAGTCCACTGTTCTGGGGGGTTGTTTCGAGTGCGGGGATCTTGTCCACGTGAAGAGGTTTTGTCCCAGACTTCGAGGCAAGGCCTAGCAGCAGGACTATCAGCCCATACTTATCGCACCAGCTTCCATACCGCCCGCCTGTTCGGGAGGGCAGGTGGATAGGGGTTTTCCTAGAGTTAGAGGCCAGTCAGGTGGCGCTCTAGCTAGATTCTATGCTATCCTCGCCAGGCCAAAGGCAATCGCCTCTGATACAATGATCACAGGTAGTATTTTTGTCTACTGTAGGGATGCCTCGATATTATTTTATCTAGGGTCTACTTACTGATGTCACCGAAATTCACACCACTAATTGGGATTGTGAAGCTGTCGATGCAATTATAATTACCTAACGTGAGTCGGGGTCGATTCCACAGAGAGCTTATATTGGATTATGTATATATCTAGACTAAGTGTATGATATGCCCAAAATGCACTTCCACATGTTTGGCTATTTCTTTCTACTTTTAATGATTATGCTAAAGTTTGTAAATGAAAAGCTAAAGAATGATATTTTTGGTGGTGTTGTTTTTCAAGTTTACAAAAGATCTAGGGTCGTGACCTCCACCTAGGTGGTTACCTAACAGTTTGTGGGTTTAGGATAAATTTGATTGGTCGGGGTCGTAATATAACAATCACACGCAATTACCCACTCTATACCTCTCGGTAGTTAGTGTGATTTTGCCCAATTTGGCTTTCTCAAGTCTAAATGGGTATAGCACAAAAAAAGTAATAAATGCTCAAGTTGGGTCTTACTATCTCTAGATTCAACCCTTTAATTGGGGCTATCAATTGCTTGAGTTCACCCCAATTCCTTGTTAGTCAAGTTTTCCTAGACTAGGCTCTCTTTCTCAAGTAGAGTCTAAGTCAATTAGGCGTGAATCTATGTTTGCAACCATTAATTCTCAAATTCAAGCAAGAACTAGGCTAAATATCGCTCACCCAATCACAAACAAGCCTTAAATTGAACACCCATTAGCTACCCATAACTATTCTTATGGGATCAGGCCGTTCGCCTCGGCAGTACTGAGTACCACTATTCGTGCTTAATAATCAAAACGGGTTCTTGTTTGGGTATGATTGAGTTAGCGCCTCCACGACCGTTTATGATATGTTGGCGATTTGATATTTACTCCTGAGTGGATTTACTATAGTTGCTCTTATTTGCTTCATTGATACTTGCTGTATACTAACCATGTCTACTTCATGCATTTATATTTTTATTATTGGTCCTCTAGTAAGTGTCAAGTCGACCTCCGTCACTACTTCTTCGAGGTTAGACTAGATACTTACTAGGTACGTGTTATTTTCCATACTCATGCTACACTTCTGCACTGATGTGCAGGTACTGAGACAGGTACTACCAATTGTCACGCGGGCGCGTAGCCGATCATATACGGAGACTTAGTGGTGAGCTGCTTGTCTTGCTACGACCCGCAGCACTTGAGTCTCCCTCTATATTGTTTATTATTTCTGTCTATCACTTTCAAACAGTAGTTTTAGTAGTTTTGTATATTCTCTAGATTGCTCATGTACTTGTGGCGCCGAATTTTGGGGATTTGTAGTATTTATGTACTGTTGTACTCATCATTTCTATCACCACAGTGGATGTACTTATTATGCTGGTATTTTGTTTAAAAAGAGTTGTTACGATTGCATGAAGTCTTGCTTAATTCGTTCTTATAAAAGGAAAACTTCTGTTTTAAAATGTTAAAAAGGGATAAATAAATAATAAGTTTCACTTGTGGGCTTGCCTAATGGCGGCGTTAGGTGTCATCGCGACCTATTATGGATTTTGGGTTGTGACAAATAATATAGTCCAAAAATCTCAAAATTCTAACTTAGATTCATGAGAAATAGGTGAAATAATCAATGGGTATTCAATATCCAATGACAAAAGTGATTAAAAATAACTTACCTCTTCAATCTAGATGAAAAACTCTCCAAAAATCGCCCTAGTCTGCTCTTCAAAATTCCCAAAAATGAAAGAAAAATCAAACCCTCGACTTTTTATCTTTCTGCCCAGCGATCCCGCTTTTGCGGCTAAGAGTTCCGCTTCTGCGGAGCCACATCTGCGGTAAAAGGAGCGCACCTGCGCAATCACTTAAGTCCCGCCCTTCTGCTTCTGCAGAAGGGCTTTCACATCTGCGCATGCGCGTCTGCGATGAAAATTCTGCACATGCAGTCCAGCCCACTCATGTGCTTTTCTTCATTGCAGAAGCGATCTAGCTTCTGCGGAGACGAACCTCGTATCTGGGATCCAACCGCACCCATCCACTTCCATATCTACGCTAATAAGACTGCACCTGCAGTGCCGCATCTACGGCCACTCCCACCGCAGGTGCGAACGCACCAGAACTGAAGCATACCAGAAATTTCTTAAGTCCAAAATTCAATAGATTTTAACCCGAATCACACCCGAGGCCCCCGGGACCCCTTCCAAACATACCAACACATCCTAAAATATCATACTGACTTAGCCAAAGCCTTAAATCACATCAAATAATATCAAAATCAGGAATCGCACTCCAATTCAAACCTATTGAAACTAATGAATTTTCAACTTCTAAAATCGATGCCGAAACCTATCAAATTAACTCCGATTGACCTCAAATTTTGCACACAAGTCAGAAATGACACAACAGACCTACTGCAACTACGGGAACCAAAATCCGAGCCCGATATTATCAAAGTTAACTCTCGGTCAAACTTCTCAACCTTCCAAACCTTCAACTTTCCAACATTCGCCAATTCAAGCCAAAACGATCTACGGACTTTCAAATCCATATCCGAACATATGCCTAAGTCTAAAATCACCATACGAAGCTATCAGAACCATCAAAACTCCGTTCCGGAGCTGTTTATACATAAGTCAATATCCGATCAACTATTTCAACTTAAGTTTTCAACCTTGGGACTAAGTGTCCCAATTCATCCGAAACAACCCCGGAACTAACCAACCACCCCGGCAAGTAACGTAACCACAAGTGAACATAGAACAAGCAATAAATAGGGGAACGGGCTACAGTATGCATGACTACCAGCCAGGTCATCACTGATAGTTTGTTGCTGGTGGTTTAAGCTTTGGGCTGAGTTCGATAACTTTGTAAGTTCAGAGTCTTCACTGATATATTTACTAGATTTCCTGCTATTTAAGGTAACATCTTGATCCTGATAACGTATTTTTTGTGGCAATGAAAGAAGCTAGGTATGGAGTTTATAGCTCATTACTGGTACCCTTGGTTTCTTTTGAGTTATTTAGTATGGTTGTAAATGCTTGGTTTGTCTATTCCATTTTGCAAAATTCTGACTTTTTAATAAGTCTAGTTTTTAATTTCTATTCAAAGTCAGTGTATTAAAGCTTTTGTTGAAGATCTGTTCGAACTATTAAGCATCAGAACTTATAAATCTTATCACTTTTTGTTAGATCTGGAATTTGTTTTAAAGGATTAAAGTATTCTGAATGGTGCTTTTTTTTTTTTTACTTTAGTTATCCCAATGCTAAGTTTTAGAATACATTATTATTTCTCCCGCCCTTTCAATTTAGACCAGGTAGTTTGAATCATCATTGAGTTTAAGAAAAAAAAGCTTTTAAAACTTGTTATCTTAAAAGCTTAAGGGGTAAAAGCTTTGTGGGTTCATGACATTTGTGTGGTTATAAAAGCTTCTCATTAAGGGTAAAATGGATAAAATAAAGAGTTTAAAGTTGAATTATTTCCAATTGTAGAAATATGTCCTTCTTTTTGAAATGAACTAATAAGGAAAGTGCGTCATCTGAATTAAAACAGAGGAAGTATCTTCTAATAGGTGATGATAAAGTGAGTCTTATTTATTTTGTTCGTTTCTCTTCACGTAGTTGCTGAGTTATCTTGTTCAATTAGCAAGTCACCTGGTGTGCTTATACAATATCTTAAAGCTTTCATATTAAAAAGATTAGTTTATGTTGAATTACACAGAGGAGTTGAGTGCTGGGCTATATGATTTTGTCTTTAGATTAAAGGAGTTACGGGCTTATAAAAAATTTATTCTCAAACAAAAATGTTGGAACGACACATTGGCTTCCAGCTGATGTAGCATGTCACTTTAGTTTTTCAGGTTATTGGAGAGTTGAGAAGTTTGACCAAGAGTTGATTTTGTTGTTAGCGGTCTCGAATTTTGGTTCCGGAAGTCAGAATTAGTCTGTTGTGTCTTTTATGACTTGTGTGAAAAATTTGAGGTCAATCGGACTTGAAATGGTGTGTTTTGGCATTGGTTTTAGAAGTTGGAAATTCAAAAGTTTATTAGGCTTGAATTGTGGTGTGATTCGTGTTTTCGATGTTATTTGATGGGATTTGAGGCTTCGACTAAGTTCGTATCGTGTTTTAGGATGGGTTGGTATGTTTGATGGGGTCTCAAGGGCCTTGGGAGTGATTCGAATTGAGATCGGATTGAATTTTGAATTGTGCTGGTGTGATCAGGTCTGGTGCAACCGCACTTGCGATAAATCGGCCGCAGGTGCAGAGCCGCAGAAGCGACAATGGGGTCCCAGGTGCGGTCCGGTGTGTCTTGGGCAGTGATTGCAAGTGCGAGGGGTTTTGCGCATCTCCAAGCCGCAGATTCACCGAGGTCTCTGCAGATGCGAATTTTGGTAGGAGGGGCTGAAGTCGCAGAAGCTGTCACGCCCCAAACTCGTGGAGCGCGACCGGCGCTCAACCGAGTGAACCCGGTCAAGCAAGCATGTTAGATAATTTTTACCCAAACTCACCCATGAATAAAGAGAATACATATTTTTGTTAATCAGCCAATAAGGAGATCATGTATACAATACCAATTCATTGCCATTAGTTACTTCATTTTAAGGTCTCACAATACACACATTCTCATGGTTTTAAGTAGAATTGGTGATTCAAATATAACTTAACTAATTTGACTACGGAGCCTCTAAAAGATACAAAAGAATACTACGATAGTGTCGGTAACAAGGCCCCGGCTATACCTCAAACGCAATAAGTGAGGAACAAAAGATACAAGACCCCGAAAGAAGTGGGGTTCACTAAGTCACCTGTTGAAGAGAGTGTATCGCTATCACTGATCAATGCCTCCTGCTATGGAACCACCTGCATCCATTAAAGATGCAGCGCCCCCAGCAAAAGGGACATTAGTACTGTCGAATAGTACTAGTATATATGACTAAACACCCTCTCAAAAGAACGAGCAGTAATGAAAGTAAGGGCAATCATAATATCAGTTAAAGCCTCAAACAATTACCAAATATCAAACTAGGAATAAGATAAATTTTCAAGTAAATTTCCATATTTTAAGTTGGGAAATCTTTAGTAGCGATATACCACTATTCATAATTTCGATTACGATTTCCAACACAGTCACCACCACGTGTGCGGCATGGTATCAGATCACGACCCGATCGGCTAGTCCGTCTCATACGAGACATCAACCACAATCACAATTTCAATTACAATTTCCAACACAGTCACCACCATGTATGCGACATGGCGTCCTATCACGACCCGATTGGCTAGGTCGTCTCATGTGAGATATCAACCACAGACACAATATAAGTTACAATTTCCAACAAAGTCACCACCATGTGTGCGGCATGGTGTCAGATCACGACCCGATCGGCTAGGCCGTCTTATGCGAGACATCAACCACAATCACAATTACAGTTACAATTTCCAACATAGTCACCACCATGTGTGCGGCATGGTGTCCTATCACGACCCGATTGGCTAGGCCGTCTCATGTGAGACATCAACCACAATCCCAATTTAAATTACAATTTCCAACAAAATCACCACCATGTGTTCGGCATGGCGTCTGATCACGACGCGATCGGATAGACCGTCTCATGTGAGACGTCAACCACAATCACATGTTAAATTACAATTTTCAATACAATCACCACCATGTATGTGGCATGGTGCTCAATCACGACCCGATCGGCTAGGCCGTCTCATGCGAGACATCAGCCAAATCTATCAATCATCCATTCCATATTGTTTTTCACACCTTTTTATTTCATTGCCACTAGCGGTCACAATTGTAATATTCCCTTTTTATTTGGCATGTTGCCCCTATTTCATATTTTATATTTCATATTTCATGGTCACCTTTTTCACTTTCAATATCATCATGGATTTCCAATAACGAGGCATTTTCATTCAAGATATTAAGTACAAGTGTGAGCAAATAAGAGTCTTAAACACATTGAGATTTCTTATACAATTTGGCGTATTAGCATTCATTTGAACTCGACATGAAGTCGTAACATTTTTAATACACAACCCATTCTTTGAACACATTCTCAAATGATAGCATAACATGACACGCATTTGTAATGCATATTGAACATATATATCTTTCAACACAAGCTTATTCGAAATAGCCAATTTATAATGAACAACTCGGGACTTACAAGAACACCGTGGGATTCAATTCTAAGAGAGAGATTTAACCAACATACCTCGCTTTGAGCTTTCTTAAATTACTACAATATTTCAGAAATCTCAGCAACTCAATCTATTTAGAAACATAACAAAATTGAATCATAATTAGGAAGAAGTTCATGGTCTAGCTCGTTTGAGCATTTCATCAACCACTATGTGTGCAAATAAGCTACAAGGTACTTCTACAAGATTTCATTTACCCCACAACCAATTCAACACCAAGAGTTCACCCATACTAGTTCAATGACCTTTCCATAAGCCTTGATAGTACATGTGTTAGTTTATATGAATCCACCAAACTGTAGAGTACCTGGTCCTCTATGAGTCTCCACTGAGAATACTAATTAAAAACAGTAAGTAAATGAGACACGAGATTTTTACGTGGAAAAATCCCAACTCAAGGGGACAAAAACCACGACCTACACTTGTAGGCTTTCAACTTCACTAACTTGTAAACACACTATTACAAGCCACTTTGTAATGACTCTATTACAAAGACTTCAACTCAACTAACATATGATGCACTTACCACAAGCCACTTTGTCACTCACTAGTTACAAAGACTTTAACTCAACTAACTTGTGATACACTTACCACAAGCCACTTTGTCACTCACTAGTTACAAAGACTTTAACTTATGACTAACTCTAGTCACAACACAAACTCAAAAGGTTTATGATTTTGAGTTTCCTAAAACAAAGCTTCTAAGAAAGCAAGATAGGAGTTACAATGAAGAACAAACAACAAGATTACAACTCAACTACGGACACACATAGATTCATTGTGGAACTGATCCTTAGTGGAGTTGTCTTCTTGTTCTTGACACACTTGTGACTTCAATGCTGGATCAGATCTTTTGTGCTTGAGAGAATATCACTAAATGCTCAAGTGAGTATCTTGTGCCTTGAACCATGTATTTATACTACCAAAGACATCCCAAGGATAATGTCAAGTCTTGGTAGGTATACGCCTCTTCCCAATGGGAAGTGACTGCTGCACTGTTGCCTATACAGTTGCAGGCAGTTGCTTTCCAGCTGTATTGTTGACTTGTACTTTTGTCAGAGAACACCCAGGGATCAGGTCCCTGTCTTGTTCCTCTTTTCTCTTTATTTGTAGCAGTTCACATTGGCTGGAGTTCAGGCTGGACTTCGTTCATTTATAATATGTACCAAGTGTGTCAGGTTCCCTATCTGGTTCTTGACAGTAAGTTTGTTAGATCATCAAACATAAGGTAAAGACATTGAAAACCCATCAATTTCCCCCTTTTTGATGATGACAAACTTATACATTGATTACATAAATTTAGAGCAGAAATAACCAGATGAGGTACCAGGAACTTCACAAGTTCCCCCTGACTTTATGCTTCCCCCTTAATCAGATCCCCTATTTCAATTTCAAATTATACTTCCCCCTTTTGGCATCATTAAAAATACACAAGCAGGCAAACAGCATAAAGAAGTCTAACATAGCCAACTCATGCCACATATGTGCACACAACATGACAGAAAAGAGAAGCAAAAGGAAAACAACATTGTACAAGCAAAAGGAAGAACTGTTTCATTGATATGAAAATGGACTGATTAAACAGGAGCAGTAGCAGTGAAATCCAACATGCCATCACAAAAAGATAAACAAAACGAAAACAACAACCACAAAACATATTGAACGAAGACAACTGGTCACTGAGAGGTTTCTAAGGGGGCACTAGAAGAGGGAGACTTGGAGAAGGAGGCAGCAAAGGTTTTGAGAACCAGGTCCATACGGGCATTTGCAGACAGCTGTTCTTCAAGCAACTGTGCGCGAATATCAGCATTTTCCTTGGTCAAGCGGGAAACTTCATCATGGGAAGAATTAACAGAACTAGGTGCCCCAGCAGCTTGACTAAGCTGAGTTTCCAGTATGGCATTTTGAGCCCTTAACCTCCTAATCTCTTTGGTAGCAGCATTTTGTGCATTGATCAGCTGAGAGATGGTCGAGGTGCTTCCACCAACCTTTTCTACACACTCACACTCTTCCAGAGTGGTTTTGGAGAAGGTTTGCTTACGGGTGCCCACTTTAGGATTAGCCAAAGGAACCTTATAGAACTGAAACACTCGAGTGAGGAGAAAGCCATATGGGAGCCCATGATTTCCACCTTTAAAGTTTGCTACCTTTTGCATGTGTTCTATCATGATTGCTAGCAGATTGATCGGGGTAAACTCATCAAGAGCCTCCATTAAGACAAGATCAGACTTGGAAGCAATAGACCGCCTTTCAGCATGAGGTAAGAGCACCTTATTAACCAGCTCAAAGAGAAGCTGATACTCAGGAAGTAATGCCTTTTTATGTACCCGTTCCCCTTGCTGAATAGCTTGCTCTTTCATAATAGCTCTCCTGAAGTTAGCTCCACAAGCACCCTTAACTGAGGACATCCCTTCACATGGAACTTGAAGAACTTTCCCCAAAGCTGAAGCATCGAGCACAATGTCTATTCTATTTACAAGCACACAGATGTGGTCCTCCTCAACAGTGAAGAGAGATGCGTAGAAGTTTTGTACCGCATCTTCATACACCTTAGGTACATCCTCTTGAAACAGATGCTCCCATTGCTAAAATTACACCATCTCCAGGACTTGCCTCATACCTGCCATCTCTGAGATGGCTGGGTCAAACATACTACCTCACAAGATTTTCTGAGCTCTCAATTTCTCTTGCCAAAGACCATTGTCACTGGGTATGGTCCTCATGGAACCAGGCCCCCCTACGGTTTCCTTTTTTCGTTTTCTAGATCCTTCAATAGATTTCCCTTTTCGGCTTGCCACCCCCACAATATCTCTTTCAGACACATCTTGCTCAACCACAACTTTCTTAGACTTCCCTTTCTGGCTTGCAACCCCCACAGTATATTCTTCATAGCTTGCTCAACTATAACCTTCTTAGACTTACTGCTAACCTTCACAGATGACCCACGCTGCTTTTCAATAGCTTCATCGAAAGCTCCACTCACAGACTTCTGGATTTTTGTAGATCGTTTTACTAAGTAACTAGGTTTCTCTACAGCATCTTCATCAAACTTAACCACTAGAATACTTTGTCATTCACAAACTCCCCTTGTTTCATCAACCTCTTCTTGTTTTTCTTGATACTCCTCTTGCTTTTCTTTAAGACATACTCGAAAGCCTCTTTCTGCTGTAACCTGGTAGCGGGACGCTTGGAAGAGGATTCGGGAGTCATTGCTGGTTTGCGTATCTTAAACCTCGCACTAAGAGCCATATCATCTTCAGCAACAGGGACCTCACTAGGTGGAATAGATTCCAAAGGTTCAGGATAAACAAGAGGTTCCTGGTTTGTTTCAACTGGAAGAGAATCAGGTTCCCCAACAGGTTTTTCTGTGACCTTATCATGAACTGGAGACTCGAAGAGTACCAAAGTTCTTTCATCCCCTAGGAATGGAGTTTCTTCCCCCTGAGACTCAGACACAAGGAAGGCTCCTTCATTCAGAAGACTCTCAGCAAAAATAGTCATGATATTGTGTGCTGCTTCCTTTTCTGGTGACTCCATGGGAGCCACTGAGTCTAATATGGAGGAGTTCAAATATTGATCAGGATCATCCTCAGAGACTTCTGATACCTGAGGGGTAACAATTTCTAAGCGTTCTTTGGTGAGATCAGAAAAAGGGGGAGAAATGGGGTTTTCAACACATGGAAGGGAGATAGAGTTTGACAGAGAAGGAAATGTGATAGGAGATGAAGAGGAAACATGTATAGGTGCTGTAGTATTGGGAATAGTGGAGGAGTGGGTTTTTGGTGTTGTCATTAAGGAAGATAGAGAGGTGGAAGTGGTGTTGACAGCAGGAGAAGGAAGAGATAGTTCATTAGCCATTATAGGGGGATTTGGTAGAGAGATTTTAGTGTGAGAGAAGGGAAGAGGGAATCATAGAGATATAGAGGGAATGAAGGTTCAGGACTGTTATTGAGAGAGAGAGAGAGGGTTTTATGGGAAGAAGAGCTAATAATGAGCGGGAAGCGGAACGGGTTCTGAAGGATTTTGAACGGCGGTAGGTTTGTGGGAATACATAACATGCAGTGGAGGTGAAAGGATTTGAAAGACAAGACGTGACATGTAGACTCTAAAAAGGTTGGATGATGTGGCGGTTGAATTAATTTTGTTAGCCTTTTGAAAAAGCATGCGAAAAACACATTACTACTAACCTGTGGTACAGGAACCTGGTTCCTGACCGGTTTTTGTAAAAGATTTTTGCAGCTCTCCTTTTCAAGCTTGATGTGTGACTCACTAGCTACTTTCCCTTTCTCAATACTTGCAGGCCTAAGTTCTGATTTGAGTCCCTCAATAGTTTCCTCTAGATCAGTGATTATCACCAAAAAGTCATCCCTCTCTTGCTCAGTAGCTGCAATTTTCTCTTCTAGAGTGTGCTTTTCATTGCTAAAGTTTTCTATGGTTACTTTCAAATCAACAACCACTACCATCAAGTCATCTCTCTCATTTTCTACACTATTTATATTTTCATTCAAAGCTTCCTTTTCTTTTTCAAGATTAGCTATGGTCTCATTTAGATCAACTACACAGACCACCGGATCATCTCTAAATTGTTCAGCATCTCCTAGCTCTATGGTCAGGATATCCTTATCATTAATAAGGCTATAATATGCATCAATTAGAACATTTGCTAATGACATTAATTTCTTAAAAGAGTAAGACTTCAGATTTCTCTGAACATCCCTGAAATTTACCTTATCATTTTCGTCCTCTTCATCATCGTCAGACTGAGCCATCAGCGCAAATAGTGAGTCATATTTCGTTGCATCAGTTTCCACTGCCATCATGGAGCTGCTTTCTGTCTGGTTCCCTTTCTAATTCACTGGAGGAGTCTCCCTAAGCAGCAAGAGCTTGCTTCACAACGTTGTCAGCTGCACTTTTTCGACTGAATCGTTTGTCAGGAATCGGGTTCCTTTTTGGTGCTTTGTCAGAGTTTTATTTGTATTGCTCCTGTTTCAGAAGTGGGCAGTCTTTCATGAAATTGCCTGGCTTTCCGCACTTGTGACAGAGATCATTGTTCCTTGCCTTACTTGAATTGCCCCTTTTTGGTATACCACCATTTCTTCGAACCATCTTTTGAAACCTTTTAGTAAGATAGGCCATATCACTATCTTCTTCACTTGAGTCACTGTTTTCAGCCTTGAGCACCAGGTTCTCCTTCTTTGGCTCTCTCCTTTCACCGTCTTTCTTTCTTTTCATCTCGTATGTCTTCAGATTTCCAATAAGTTCATCCATGGTTAGAGTTTGTAAATCTTTAGCTTCAGTGATGGCATTCACCTTGCTCTCCCAAGAGCCAGGTAGAACACTGAGAATCTTCCTTACAAGCTTGTTTCTGGGAATAACATCTCTAAGTGAATGAAGCTCATTTATGATGGATGTGAATCTAGTGTGCATATCTTGTATAAACTCATCATCCTTCATCCTGAAGAGCTCATACTCGGTGGTGAGCATGTCAATCTTGGACTGTTTAACCTGAGTACTTCCTTCATGTGCGGTTTCCAATGCTTCCCATATTTCCTTGGCAGAATCACAAGCTGAGATTCTGTTGTACTCATCAGGTTTTATACCACATACCAAGATTTTCTTGGCACGATAGTTCTTTTCTACTGTTTTTCTGTCAATATCACTGTACTCTTTTCTGTTTTTCGGCACCATTGGTCCAGTTTCTCCAAGCTTCTTCATAGGAACATGTGGACCATCACAAATGATGTCCCACAGCTCTGAGTCTTCTGCCATTATAAAATCATGCATACGAGTCTTCCACCAGCCGTAGTATTGACCATTGAATCTAGGAGGTCTGTAGGTTGATTGTCCTTCCTCAAAGTTAGGTGGAGCAGCCATTGAGATCATTTCTAGGTGTTAACCTTTTAGAAAGAACTTGCTCTGATACCAATTGTTAGTTTATATGAATCCACCAAACTATAGAGTACCTGGTCCTCTATGAGTCTCCATTGAGAATACTAATTAAAAACAGTAAGTAAATGAGACACGAGATTTTTACGTGGAAAAATCCCAACTCAAGGGGACAAAAACCACGACCTACACTTGTAGGCTTTCAACTTCACTAACTTGTAAACACATTATTACAAGCCACTTTGTAATGACTCTATTACAAAGACTTCAACTCAACTAACTTATGATACACTTACCACAAGCCACTTTGTCACTCACTAGTTACAAAGACTTTAACTCAACTAACTTGTGATACACTTACCACAAGCCACTTTGTCACTCACTAGTTACAAAGACTTTAACTTATGACTAACTCTAGTCACAACACAAACTCAGAAGGTTTATGATTTTGAGTTTCCTAAAACAAAGCTTCTAAGAAAGCAAGATAGGAGTTACAATGAAGAACAAACAACAAGATTACAACTCAACTACGGACACACATAGATTCATTGTGGAACTGATCCTTAGTGGAGTTGTCTTCTTGTTCTTGACACACTTGTGACTTCAATGCTGGATCAGATCTTTTGTGCTTGAGAGAATATCACTAAATGCTCAAGTGAGTATCTTGTTCCTTGCACCATGTTGTTATACTACCAAATACATCCCAAGGATGATGTCAAGTCTTGGTAGGTATACGCCTCTTCCCAATGGGAAGTGACTGTTGCACTGTCTGCTGCACTGTCGCGCGTACAGTTCAAGGCAGTTGCTTTTTGCAGTTGCTTTCCAGCTGTATAGTTGACTTGTACTTCTGCCAAAGAACACCCAGGGATCAGGTCCCTGTCTTGTTCCTTTTTTCTCTTTATTTGCAGCAGTTCACATTGGCTGGAGTTCAGGCTGGACTTAGTTCATTTGTAATGTGTACCAAGTGTGTCAGGTTCCCTATCTGGTTCTTGACAGTAAGTTTGTTAGATCATCAAAACATAAGGTAAAGACATTGAAAACCCATCAACATGCATACATAAATAACACTCCCACACCTAAAATTCATGCTTTCCATTCACTATCTTCCACCCCAAATTCGAAATTAGAAAACTAGGGTTAGAACCTTACCTCTTGGGTGAAGATCCTGTGAGCTTTCTCGTTGAATTTCAAGGCTTGAGCAAGATTTGATGAGCTATATGGCTAGGTCTCCTCTTTCTCTCTCTAAAATACTCTCACCTCTTTCTAAAAATATCAGATGAAATCAGCCAAAACAACCCCCAAATGGTTTTTATAAAAATGGGGTCGGATAAAATTTTCTAGAACTTAAACTTGCCGAAACCGGGTCTGCCGTTGCAGATCGTACAGCATAATCAATCTGCAGCCCGCAAAATGGCTGCGAAAAATGATGCTCAGAAACTGGACCAGTCTGCGACTGATCTGCGAAAGGAACACCATTAACATAGACTGTATCGGTGTTACATATTTCATAAAGGGTAAGCTCTTAACATTTTCATTGAACACAAATTCGTAAATACACTGTCATTCAATTAAATGGGGGGTACTTTTGTTCATCTGTTCCTCGGACTCCCATGTGGCCTCTTTCAACCTGTTGGTTCCGCCGTAGCACTTTCATGGAGGCAATCTCTTCATTTCTCAACTTTTGGACTTGCCTATCAATAATGGAAACTGGAATTTCTTCCGAAGTCAATTCTTCATTAACCTCAATAGTCTTAACTGGAACAATGAGTGCCAGGCCTCCAACTACCTCCTTCAATGTAGACACATAAATAGAAGCACTGGGTGCACTAATGATATTTCAGGTGGTAGTTCAATTTTTTTTGTAAGCCACCTTACCAACTTTCTGAATGATTCTGTACGACCCGACATACCTCGTGCTCAATTTCCCTTTCTTACTAATTCGCATTATACTCTTCATGGCGGAAACCTTGAAGATACCCAATCATCCTTTTTGAACTCCAAATCCCTACGTCGAACATCCGAATAGGACTTCTAACAACTCTAAGTAGTTTTAGGTAAAAAATTTACGGGGCCTTACAGAAGCGCATTGGAACCGTAGGTGCGGTCGTGCAAGAGCGAAGTACGGACCGCAGAAGTGGTCTTGCATGTGCAAATTTTAGGTCGTAGGTGCGGTTGTTTGGGTGCCTAAGCGATTTCCATAGAAGCAGAGCTGCAGGTGCGGCTGGTGAGTCCGCAGGAGTGAAAAGGTTGGTAAAGATTTAAAATCGAGGATTTGAGTTCTTCTTCTCATTTTGAGAGTTTTGGGGTGCGGACTTAGGCGATGTTTGGAGAGATTTTCACCTAGATTGAAGAGGTAAGTGGTTTGTGATCAATTTTATCCATGTTTTTTGATTATCCATTGATTATTTCACCTATTTGTCATGAATCTAAGTTGGAATTTGGGGTTTTTTGACCCATGTATTGGGGAGTAAGATTTGAGGGTTTGAGGGTTGATTTTTTGTCGGAATTGGATAATTTTGGTATGGTTGGACTCATTAGTCAATGGCTATTAGGATTTTTTAAATTTTATCGAGTTACGAGACATTGTCCCAGGGTTGACTTTTTGGGTTGGCTTTTTGACTTTGGTTAAAGTTATTAGGTTTACCATTTGGGATCAATTCCTATAGCTTTTATTGATAGTATTACGTTACTTTTGGCTATATTCAAGACTTTCGGAGATTGATACGCGTAGGAAGGGCTTGCTAGAGGAGTGGTTTGATTTGCTTGAGGTAAGTATCTTATCTAAACTTGATTGAGGCACTAGTTTCCTGAATTATTGTAATAGGTACGTGCTATTAGGTGCGCACATGTGTGGGGTTGAACCCATGTGCCGACACCGAGGTTATTTATTCGTGTTCGGGTTGTGCTCAGGCTCTTATAAGCATAGAATTTGACTGTTAAACCTTAAGCTATGATGCTTCGCACATTTGTGGCGTTGATGTGAACTATTGGAGCCATGTTTGAGGCCACATAGAGATATAATCACAGAATGAACTGATAAATGTTATTCTCTATGGAAATTGTTAGTTTGAGCTATGATAGTACACCTTGCACATGCCTACAATTTAGCTTGTCGTTTATACCAGTTCAGGAGCATGGGATTTGTTATTCATTTATTACATACATGTATACTTGTTTATTTGCTCCTATATGATATGATTGGACTAGGTTCCTATGACCACGCAGGTCGGATTGTGTTATTGTGCCTGTGACCACGCTGAGCAGATTATGTTTGTTGGCACGTGAGTGGTCTGTGTGGATCCAGATATTGATGTTATTAGCACGTACGTTGTCCATGCAGCACGCGTGTTGTCCGTGTAGGTTCTATTATTAGCATGTGAGTTGTCCGTGCAGCACGTGAGTTGTCCGTGCAGCGTGTGGATATGGATCAATCCCCCTAGGGTCACCTTCTCATCTTTTTCTCTTGATGGTGTACACACGGTTATTGAGGAACTGATCAGTGGTTTGGTACGGATATGGAAAAGTTGAGCAGTGTTTGTCTGGATTTTGCATTTCATCTTTACTTGAGATTTCCTTGATCATTTATCTAATTTAACTGCATATCATCTCTATATGCCAGGATATTGAGTGAGCTGAGTATTTGAGTAAAACTGTACCCTACACAGATGTTTTCTTACTGAACTTATGATTTGACTCCACTATTGTTCTGTACCCGTTTTAAAGAGGAAACTACACAGGTGATAGCTAGCATCATTAATAATTTGTGTTTCTATTACCCTGCCGTGTTTATTTACGATACTTATTGAGTACATTGAGTCAGTTGTACTGATACTACACTCTGCACTTAATTGTGCAGATCTAGGTGTGGGGACCAGTTATTAGCAGAAGGCTTGCTTGTTGGACTATCTGCTAGAGGCGAGGTAGAGCTGCATCCTTGGTCGCAATTTGACTTGTTTTTTCCTTTCATACTGTTGTTACAGTTCAGACAATGTATTTATTGTTCGATTTTAGACTTATATTCTGTTGTGGAAGCTCATGACTCCGTACTTACCAGTTTTTAGGGATTTACTTTGTATTGACAATTTCATTATATTGAGACCTCATACTTATGCTATCTATATGAATTTCGTTATTTTGTTGCCTGCGATATCATGTTTTGGCTTGCCTAGCCAGTGTGTTAGGCACCATCACGAAGAATAGGGATTTTGGGTCGTGGCACGCCTATAGGTAGTTTTAGACAAGTTTCTTTTGATGTAGATACCTGAATATCAAGTATATCTCGTAACAATCTATCTTCCGAGGCATACGATGATTCTTTCACGACCTGGGGGTGTTAATTTACCTACTAATATATCACCCGTGTTTACCCAAGATCCCAGCATCACAATTCCATTTTATCTAAATTGCATAGTAAACGGGCTTCTAAATTCGGTATTTCATTAGTTACTTTTTCCGGGCCTTGGCTTGTAACAAGAGTCTGAATTTCATATTTTCATAAGTGAAAAGAAGTATAAATATCTTAATAAACCAAACGCTCACTAATAAGCATTGCATCTTCATAATTGTAATCCTCCCACGACATATAAGCTAATAATAGTTTTTCCCCCAAAGCAAGTCCGCCACCAACTGTAGCAGAACCATCCGCTAAAATATTTCCATTTTACTGCATTTACACTGAGGAACTTGGAGTTTTTGATGCATACAAGTATTTTTATCGGAACTTTGATATACAACTAATAGAATGCTTAGAATATCTCCATTATCTGCTAAAAGAATCTTTTTAGTATTGGTATAAATCCTTGTACGAGGGAATCCTCCCCATAGATGATTTATTTGCTACTTTTTAATTGATTTAGGTGCCACATATATGCGAGGTGACAAGCGTATATGTGTAGCTTGATTATGGCCGTAGCTGGATCGAGTTAGGCTATATATTTCCTTATTTGGAACATGTGTGTC
Organism: Nicotiana attenuata; assembly: GCF_001879085.1. Classification (NCBI taxonomy): domain Eukaryota; kingdom Viridiplantae; phylum Streptophyta; class Magnoliopsida; order Solanales; family Solanaceae; genus Nicotiana; species Nicotiana attenuata. The sequence continues at coordinate 247,566 of NW_017670686.1, forward strand.
TATCCATGTTTAATTGCATCTCTTATGATAATCAGTATTTTTTTATGTCAGGGTACGTCTTTATCACATCATCTCATATGAATATACATGAGTTGGAGAGTTGGATATGGAGGAATATTGAGGAAGTTGTAACTAAGGACATTATGAGTGGATATTGGTTATGGATTACTGATTATGATTGGATCGGGTTGTACGCCGCAATAACGCATGGATGTGGATCCATGCCTCCAGAGTTAGGTGATTACCCATGTTACTTTGGGCCATGTGAGGGTAGGCACCAAGATTGGTGCTTTATTGGACACTTGGCCAGTGTCAGATATATGGTTTTGTGCAGTGAGGTATTGAGGATAGATCATGAGCACGAATTTGAATCTTATATTCATGCAGTAGCTTTTATATATAACGTTGACTAACTCATATCATGATTATGAAAGAAATTATGATATTTGACATTTCATTATCTTTCTTTTGTTTGAAAAGCATGTCTAAATTCTGGATCTACAATGCCTTTACCTTTGAGCTTATTTTGTCATATCACGCCTTACTATCCTGATATATTCATGTTCTTATTTGATTATTAAATGTTAGTTATGTGTAAGTGTCAACCCCTCATTACTATTTTTTCGAGGCTAGACTTGGTACTTACTAAGTACCATGATTTTGTACACATACTATACTTTTGTACATCTTTTGTGCAGATTTTGAGGTAGGTACCAGTTGTACCCATCCAGCTACTTAGGAGCTTGCTTTTGAGACTTCATGGCAAGCTACCTTATTTGATCGACATGCAGCACATGGAGTTCCCCCTCCCTTATTTATCCATTTTCTTCCATTATTTCCAAATAGATGTTGTTACTTGGTTGATAAAGTTTACTCTTCTTAGATCCATGTGACAATGTGACACCGAGTTTTGGGCGTTGGTTGGATAGTTATGGTAGTGGACTTTGTTTTGGATTTATGAATATCATGATGTTATTTTGAGACTTATTTCGCTTTTATTTATATCATAACTTTGTTAATATCTTAATAATTGTCCTCTATCATGTTTTTGAGCGTTGTCTTGCCTATTAAGTAGGTTAGGCGCCATCACGACTTTTGGTAGAATTTTGGGTCCCGACTCTAGGTTGTGACCATAGTTGGATAGAGATGGGATCATGATATGCCTTATTTGGAAATTATAAATTGTTTATCCATGTTTCTTTTGTTCTGTAACAGTGTGATGAATCTAAATCATGATTAAAAACCATGTTAGGATTATGACTTTATTGACTTAGATATGACAGACTTCTTTCACTGTGTTGGGATTTCTATTTAGTTGTAGACATACAATTGCCTTACTTGATTTATAATTATTAGCTTTGGTCTTTTTTACTGATGTCACAATCAGATTTAAAAAGCTAAATAAGCTTATTGAATTGTTATGAAAATTGAAATAGATGATTTGCCATGGACATATCGTATTCATGTCAATATTCAGCCGTATTTTATTGCTATATCCTGATGCGCCTATATTATATTATTTTATTAGTTGGATATTGAGAAAACTTGAAAATTTTGGCACAAAGGATACTGTGAGTGGATATTAATTATTGGTTGATATTGAGTGGATCGGGTTGCATGCCACAACGGTATTATGTGTGGATCGAGTTGCACGCTGCAACAGTAATATGATTGAATCGGGTTGCACGCTAGAATGTCATTATTATTGGTGGATTGGGTTGTTCTCTGCAACAACGCTTGGCTATATATCCATCCTGCTAGAGTCAGGTGATTACACATGTTACTTTGGGCCTTGTGGGAGCAGGCACCCATATTGGTGCTTGTTTGGACACTTCGCCAGTGTAAGGTATATGGTTGTATAGTGAGGCACCGAGATGAATAATGAGTATGCATTGGTAGCTTAGACTGGTGCAGTGACTCTTATATATATACACACACACACACACATAAATGGTTGATTGATCCATCCCGCTAGAGTCAGGTGATTACACATGTTACTTTGGGCCTTGTAAGTGGAGACACCCAGATTGGTGCTTGTTTGGATACTTCGCTAGTTTAAGGTATATGGTTGTATAGTGAGGTACCGAGATTGAATAATGAGTATGCATTGGTAGCTTAGACTGATCCAATGACTCTTATATATATAATGGTTGATTGACTCGCATTAAGTTGATGAAAATAGTGGATATAACTGATGTAATATTTTATCTCTTGTCTGAAAAGCATGTCTAAATTCCAAATTTATTGTGTTTCTACTGGTGGACTTGAATGATGATATCATGCTTTATTTTATGTTCTAATTATATTTTCATATGCTTATTGAGTTGTTAGTAAATGTAAGTGTCGACCCCTCTTCACTAATTCTTCGAGTCTAGATTTGATACTTACTAAGTACCCTGGTTTTGTACTCATATTATACTTATGCATATTTTTTGTAGGTTATGAGGATAGTATTAGCAGTAACCATTAAGCTGACAGGAGTATATTGTTGAAGACTCTATGGTGAGCTGCTTTACTTTATCCGATCTGTAGCATATTGAATCCTTTTCCCTACTCATTTATCTCCTTCTGTGTATTTTTATTTCTGGATAGATGTTGTCATTCAGTTGAGACTACCTACTCTTCTTATATATCATGATGATGTTGTGACATCGGGTCTTGTGAGAGTTTGTGAGACAGTTGTGGTCATGTTAGATCCTATCTAGGATTCACGTGCTTATGATATTGTTTTGAGACTTATTTCTCCTTGTTATTTATATCGTAAATCACTTAATGAATTAATAATTGGATCATATTTTTTTGCTGTGTATTGTCTTTGCTAGAGAGCAGGTTAGGCGCCATCACTATCATTAGTGGGATTTTGGGTCGTGATATAGGGTCGAAACAAAATTCTCTCCAAGAGTGGTGATAGATATTTTATGATTTTCATTGATGATTACTCATGAATGGTGTGGGTATATTTTCTAGAAAAAAAGAAGCTGAGGCACTTTTTATATTGGTTCAATAGAAGACAATGGTTGAGAGGTTGATGGAAAGAAAAGTTAAGTATCTTTGCACTAAAAATGGGTTGGAATTTTGTAGTTTAGAGTTTAGTGATTTCTGCAGCAAAGAGGGCATAGTGAGACACCACACTTGTGTTGGAACACCACAACATAATTGTATTTTAGAACGTACGAACAAAATGCTTTGAAAAAGGGCATCAACCATGCTTTCACACGCATGTGTTAGTAAGGATTTTTTAGGTGAAGCAACAATACAACTTGTGTAACAACTCGACCGGTTGTTTTATGTATTTGCGCCCCGTATCCCCTTTTAATGCTTCACGCATGTGTAATTTTGGTTTTATGACTTACGGGGTTGATTGGTTTTGTTCCATGAAGGTTTTGTGTTGATTTGCACCCTTTGATTCTTGGCTAAGAAGCCTAAGTTGATTAAACTAACGAAACTTTGACTTTTGAGAAAACGATCCAGAGCGGTGTCTTGATGGATCCGATAGGTTAGTATCATGATTTTGGACTTGGGCGTATGCCCACAATCAAATTCGGATGCCCGTAGGTTGATTTGTGTTATTTTTGGCGAGAATTGGCAATTTGAGGTTTAGAAGTTTGACCGTAGGTTGACTTTTGACTGTCGGATTCGGAATTTAGTTTTGGGACTTGGAATAGGTCCTTTATGGTATTTGGAACTTGTTTGCAAAATTTGGTGCCATTTGGAGTTGATTTGATAGTATTCAGACGCTTGGTTGTAATTCTAGAAGTTCTTGAACTTTACTTTGAAATTCATGCGTTTTGGTGTCTGATTTGTACTCATAGAAGTTATTTTTGTGTTTTGATTGAACCATAGAGTTCGTATAATGATTTTTGACTTGTGTGGATGTCTGTTTTTGAGCCCCGATGGGTCGGAGAGTTTCAGACGTGTCGTGGAATGGTTTGGACTGAAAATAGAATTGCTAGTGTGTTGGTGTCTGGTATCGCAATTGCAAGCACCAGCCTCGCAATTGTGAAGGGGACATGGGGTGGTCAGATGTCGCAAATGCGAATCTCCCCCTCACATTTGCGTTGTTAGCAGGCTTGTGATGGGTTCGCAATTGCGAACAATTGGTCGCTTTTGGGGAAGGTGTCAGCTTCACAATTGCGAAGACTGTCGCAATTGCAACTTTTGAGGAGTTTGTCAGGGTTCGCAATTGCGATCCCTATTCCGCATTTGCGAGGGTTCATAAATAAGAACTCAGTGTTGCAAATGCGACATCTTCAGCTCAACAAAAGGGCCGGAAGTGGGGATTTTTAATCATATTCTCTCATTTTAGAACCCTAGACACGGTAGAGGACAATTTGGGGAGGGGATTTTCATCTATAAATATTGGGTTAATTATTCTAACCAATTACCAGCTATATTTCAAGATTATATCTTAGATTTCACATCAAATTTATGTGAATCAAAGAGGAAAATAGGGGATTTTTGTCAGAGTTGAAGATTTGAGTTTTTAGAGTCGATTTTTGACTTAGTTTTGAGAACAAAACACATATATGGACTCGTGGGGTTATTGGTAGTCGGAATCTACCCTTGAACTCGGGGTTGACTTTTTGGGAAATGTGTAAAGATCATAGTTTTATCTATTGTAGTTGATATCTCTTGCATTGTTTGTTGTTATTAAGCCGTGTTTTGTTAGATTTGAGCCGTGTAGAGGCGAATTAAACAGGAAAAGCTATATTCGAGGGTCGATTTGGCCTAGTTGAGGTAAGTATCTTGTCTAACTTTATGTGGGAGAACTATACCTTAGGATTTGGGTTGATTGTGTAGTTTGTGTTATGTGAAAGTCGTGTACGCAAGGTGACGAGTGGGTAGACGGGCTATAGGTGGTATTTGACCTGTTTAGGTTATTTAGACTCTTTCATGACAGTAATTGAATTGTCATAACATGTTATATCCCTCATTGTTAGTCTACTCTTACATGTGTTAATCTACTCTTACATACTATATTTGACATTGTTAACACTTGTTCTACCTGTTACTTGTTGTTTTGCTCTTATATGCTTTAGTTGAAGTAACTACCTTCCTTATTATCTTGTTACATATTAAATTGTTGAGGTGAAGTTTTTAATTGTTGAGATATCTTTCTTTTTAAACAATTTACATTTATTTTGTTGTGTTGAGATTCTTGTACACTTTGCAATTGAGCCATGGGCTATTTGTTGTGGAAATCTTGGGATTGTTGATTCTTTTGGCAAGTTGTGGCATATGAGCACTTGTGGTGCGAGTTGTGATTACGTTGTGATATTGATGTAAGGCCCCGTACAAATTTTACCTTGAACCCGGGGTTTCATGGTGCCGAGGTAGGCTAATGTGTTTGAGAATTGCAAAAATTCTTTGTGGCAAGCTTGCTCATTGCGATATGGACTTTTTGGGTTGTACAGTGCGTCGGGGAGTTGGAAGAAATTTTTTGCAGAACAGGGCATTCCTGCGGTCCACTAAGCGGTCGCAGAATCACTTTGCGGACCACAGATCTGCCGCAGAATGCAATAGGGACCAAGCCAAATTTTGAAGAGAGTTATGCGGTCGATTATGCGGCCTCATAATCATTTCATAGACAGCACAATGCGTCGCATTTTCTGCATGAAGATTTGCGGAGGGGGATTTCGTGGCGTGTTATGCAACCGAGTAACTGTTCTATGGGCCGCATAATGGCCGCGGGCTTAACCATTCCAAGCCCAGTTATAAGACCATTTTTGTGGCCCCCTTTGCAGGCTGCATACTCGTTTTGCGGTCTGGTCTGCAACCGCATACCCGATTTTTTAGGCTTAAATTTGGGAAAATTTTACTCGATCCCATTTTTATAAAATGACTTTGGTGGTCATTTGGGCTGGTTCAAACTGCTATTATAGAGAGAGGAGAGTGCTCTAGAGTGAGAGGAAGAATCCCCAAGTACATTGTTCATCAATCCTTGCTCAAGCTTTGGAATTCAACATGGAAAGCTCATAAGGTCTTCATATAAGAGGTATGGTTTCACACCCTAGTCTCAAATTTCGAGTTTGGGCAGAAATTGGGTAATGGGGAGTGTGATTCTTATGTATGAAAGTTGTTATTTATGCATGCATGTACCAATGAGGATGGTGGGGACGTCATGGAGCTAACATAGGTAAACTCTTGGTATTGAGTTGGTTGTTGGGTGAAGGAAATCTTGTAGAAGAACCTTGTAGTAAAATTTGCACACATAGTGTTTGATTAAATGCTCAAATGAGTTGAACCCATGAACTTCTTCCTAATTATGGTTCAATTTTGTTATGTCTCTAAATATATTGAACTTGCTAGGATTTTCGGTACACAGTAGTAATTTAAGGAAAGTTCAAAGCGAGGTATGTTGGCTAAACTTCTCTCCTAGAATCGAATCCCTCGGTGTTCTCGTAAGTTTCAAGTGTGAAGGGCCAATCTCTTATTTCTCATGTTCCAAGTTATTCCTTATAAATTTGACTATTCCGAATAAGTTTGTGTTGAAAGATATATACTAAAAATGTGTGCCAAATGCTCCAATTATATTATGTTCTCCTTCGGGAATGTAGTCAAATGTGACCAATGTGTCAAAATATTATAATTTCAATCAAAATTGCAAGTTATTATGCCAAATTGTGAATGAAAACTCAATGTGCTTAAGACTCTTGTTGACCATATATGAACCTAAAGTCGTGATTATAAATGCCCTTATTGTTGATAATCCATAATGATGTTTGAAAGTGAAAGAAGGGAGTATGAAATATGAAACGACCGACGTGCCAAGAACGAAATTATACTTGTAGCCGCTAGTGCCAACAAAATAAAAAGATGTGTGAAAGATTATGAAATTAGCTTCAATTAATTTATATAATAAATGTTTTTGGAGCATCGTTAGTCACCGAGGAAGGGTAGGCTGAATTAACCTAACCCCGAAACTACACGTGCCGATGTAGGAGTGATTGAGGGGTAAATGCCTGTATTGATATGATGAGATTATTTCCCTTAATTGGGATGAGATTGATGTGATGATATTATTCCCCTTAATGGGATGAGATGATCGCTAGCGGAACGTGATGTCGACGAGGCGGCTTAACCGATCAGGCTGAGATCAGATGCCATGCCGCGCACATGGTGGTGTTGTGTTTGGATGTCTCTGGGTGAGATGGCTTAGCCGATCAGGCCGAGATCAGGCTGCATGCTAAAAACATGGTGGTGTATCAGTACTAAAGATCTCCCAACCTAAAACATTATTATTTACTTGAAATTTATCTTTCTCTTAACTTGACATTGTTATATTGTTTGAGGCTCTCATTGATTCCATGTTCTTTTCCATTGTACTGTTATTCGTTCTATTGAGAGGTTGTTTAGTCTTACATACTAGTACTATTCCATATGTACCAACGTCCCTTTTTGCCCGAGGTACTGAATCTTTAATTGATGCAGGTGGTTCCACAACAGGCAGCATCGATCAGTGATAGCGGTATACCCTTTTCCCAGCTAACTTGGTAAGCCCCACTTCAGTTCGGGGTCTTGTATCTATTGTTCCTTATGTATAATGTTTTGAGATAAATCCGGGGCCTTGTTGCCGGCACCATCATAGTATTCTTTTGTATCCATTAGAGGCTCCGTAGACATAGTGTGGGTTGTATCTTGGATTTGGGAAAGTTGAACTAAAGGTGTTTTATTTGTATCACACGTTTCCACTTATAAACTATGAATGTGTAATGTATTTTGGAAATTATAAACAAAGTAAATAATGGTAATGAAATTTTGTTGTTCACGTGATCTTTTTATTTTCTAATTAATGGAAATACACCTTCACTTTATTCATGGATAAGTTCGGGTAGAAGGCACTTAATAGGCTTGCTTGATTAGGGTATCGTAGTTGAGCGCCGGTCGCACTCATGACAATTGATATGCATGCGCTGGTATAAGGCTAGGGGTTGGTATGCATACAGTGAGATAAAGTGAGCTTAATACGCGTGTTGCTAGTAGAGGAAATGCTTGAAGCCACGTGATGAGATAAGGTGGGCTAAAATGTGTGTAGCTATTTTGGGGAAAACGATTTTCAAAACTAAATGTAAGGCTCACGCGGTGGTATAAGGAAAGATTTTGATTGAAATTGTGAAATGTGAAAATGAGGCGGTACCTCGATTGTGATTTCTTGTTGTACACTCTATGTTAGAAAGACTTGTTGGTTGAATAGTTCTTGTTGTTTCTTTATTTCCTTACTTGAAATTACCTGTATTTGTTTCCTAGTTGTTTCATCATGTGCTTACTCTTTGTTGCCTATACTGCTTAAACTTCTGTTATTAGCTTACATTATTGAATAGTTTATTTGTCATCTACTTCCCCGCTTTCAATATTTAGACTATGCTATACTATGTTAGTTCTCTTTTATCCTAGTAGGTGTCTTGACTTGGCCCCATCACTACTTTACCGAGGTTAGGCTTGATACTTACTAGGCAATATTTTTGTGCACTCATACTGCACTTCTGCACATTTTTGTGCAGATCCAGGTACATCTGCCCAAGTTGGAGCTACTGATCGATTGATTAGTTGCTTTCTGGAGACTTCAAGGTATACCTGCCCGACGTCCGTAGGCCTCGGAGTCACCTTCCGTTATCTTCTCATTACTATTATTTCCTTTATCAAATAGTGTTGTAGTAGAGGTTTTAGAAAACTATGTAGTGCTTATGACTCGGTTCCACCGGTTTTGAGAATTATGTTGTTGATGTTCTTTTTTAGAATTTAATGTGAGCTTATCGGTTTTATTTCATTATCTAAATCTTGATATTTTTGTTAAGCTATTCATGAAAGTTAGGCTTACCTAGTCTTAGAGACTAGGTTTCATCACGATATCCTAAGGTGGGAAATTGGGGTCGTGAAAAGTTGGGAAATTCCACTTCTTTGACGCCTTATCGTGAGAATTTGTTGACTTCGAAATCTAAATCTTTGTCTTTCTATTCTCTCAAAGATGGTGAGGACACGCACTGCTAGATCCGATGATTTTACAACCTTGCCCAATGCTAGAGCCGCAAGAGGCTAGGGCCGGGGCAGAGGCCGAGGAGGGGCACGTGGTGCAGCTAGAGCACCTGCCCGAGACTTGACTGAGGAGCCACCAGTAGCTCCGGTTGGGGGACAGGCACCCGAGGTGCCTGTTGTCACCCTTGCACTTTAGGAGACCCTATTACAGTTTATGAGCATGTTCGGTGCTCTGGCTCAGGCAGGATTCATTCCCTTCACACCAGCTACATCTCAGGCTGGGGGAGGAGCCCAGACTCCCGGGGCCCGTACCCCAGAGCAGCGGGTCAATGTTGATCAGGTCTCGGAGGGTATTCCAGTGCAACCTATTGTTCGGGTTTAGCCCGAGGTTAGGGCAGTGGCATCTAAGGAGGAGTAGCTTAGACTTGAGAAGTTTAAGAAGTATCATCCTCCTACTTATAGTGGCCTAGCTACCAAGGATGCACAGGATTTTCTAGAGAAGTGCCATCGTATTCTCCGCACCATGGGTATTGTGGAGGCGAGCAGAGCCGCTTTAACCCTATTTTAGCTGTCATGAGCGGCGTATCAGTGGTGGAGGGCATACGAGGAGAGTAGCCCAGCCGATGCAGATTCATTCACATGGACTCAGTTTTCAGATATGTTCTTAAGAGTTTGTTCCCAGACCTTTCGGGATACATGGCGCACGGAGTTCGAGCAGCTACGCCAGGGTACTATGACAATGTCACAGTATGCCATTAGATTGAGTGAGTTGTCCAAACATGCACCTGCCTTGGTTTCTACAGTCAGAGAGCTAGTCCGTAGATTCATCGAGGGGCTCAACTATGGTATTAGGCTCAGCATGCCTCGAGAGTTGGAGACGGATACCCTGTATCAGCAGGTGATAGATATTGTGCGAAGGTTGGAGGGTATGTGGGACCGTGGGAGAGAGGACAGGGAGGCTAAGAGGCCTTGAGATTCTGGAGGATATAGTGGTGCCCGCACCCCAATTGTAGCCCGTCATGGCAGGGGCTATGCGAGTCGTCCAGTTCATTCAGCACTTCTAACTACTAGTGGTACTCCAGCCATTTTGAGGTTTCTAGTTTCATATTTTGCTCAACCACTATCTAGTGCACCTCTTGTATAGGGTGACTTCAGCGGTCAGTCTGGCCGACCAGACCGGTATCAACTTCAGCAGCGACACCCACCGAGAGCTTATTTTGAGTGTCGCGACACCAGACATATGGTGAGGGACTACCCGAGGCTTAGGAGGTGTGCACCTCCACAAACTACTCTGGCTCCCCAGATTCCACCTGGTGCACAGACTTCACAGGCCATGGTTACTGCTCCAGTTGCCACTCCACCTTCACAACCAGCTAGGGGTGGGGGTTAGGCGGGTAGAGGTCGCCCTAGAAGGGGAGGCCAGGACAGATTCTATGTTTTTTCGGGAAGGACGGAGCCGGTTACATCAGACATAGTCATCACTGATATAGTTCTGATTTGTCATAGGGATGCATCAGTATTATTTGATCCGAGGTCTACTTATTCATATGTGTCATCTTACTTTGCTTCGTATTTGGATATATCTCGTGATTCCTTGAGTTCTCCTATTTATGTGTCTATGTCTGTAGGAGATTCTATTATTGTGGACCGTGTGTATCAGTCGTGTTTAGTTGTTAGTGGTGGTTTTGAGACCAGATTTGATCTATTGTTACTCAATATGGTCGACTTTGATATGATCTCAGGCATGGACTAGTTGTCGCCCTATTATGCTATTCTGAATTGTCATGCCAAGATTATGACACTGGCTATGCCAGGTGTGCCATGGTTAGAGTGGAAGGGCACAATGGATTACATTCCTAGCAGGGATGTGTCCTTTCCAAAGGTTCAAGGAATGGTTGAGAAGGGATGTGATGCATATCTAGCCTTTATGAGAGATGTTAGTGCTACTCCTACCGTTGATTCAATTCAGGTATTGAGAGACTTTCCAGATGTATTTTCAGCAAATCTATCGGGCATCCCGCCTGATAGAGATATCGATCTTGGTATTGACTTGTTGCCGGGCACTCAGCCCATTTCTATTCCACCATATCGTGTGGCGTAAGCGGAGTTGAAAGAGTTAAAGGAGAAACTACAGAAGTTGCTTGATAAAGGTTTCATTCGGCCTAGTGTGTTGCCTTGGGGTGCTCCGATTTTGTTTGTAAAGAAGAAGGATGGTTCTATGCGGATGTGTATTGATTATAGAAAGCTGAACAAGGTTATAGTGAAGAACAGGTACCCATTATTGTGAATTGATGACTTACTTGACCAACTTCAGGGTGCCAGAGTGTTCTCGAAGATTGATTTGCCGTCAAGGTATCATCAGCTGAAGATTCAGGATGCGGATATTTCGAATACTGCATTCAGGACTCAGTATGGTCACTATGGGTTCCGTGTGATGTCATTTGGGCTGCCCAACGACCCAACATCATTTATACACCTAATGAACAGTGTATTCCAGCCATATATTGACTCATTCATCATTGTGTTTATTGACGACATCTTGGCGTATTCCCGCAGATGGGAGGATCATGAGCAGCATTTGAGGATCATGCTCCAAACCTTGAGGGAGAAGAAGTTGTATGCAAAATTCTCAAAGTGTGAATTCTGGCTTGATTTGGTGGCGTTTTGGGTCATGTGGTGTTGAGTGAGGTGATTAAGGTAGATCCGAAGAAGATTGAAGCAGTTTAGAGTTGGCCCAATCTGTCTTCAGCTACTGAGTTTCGAACATTTCCTAGTTTGGCCGAGTATTATTGCCGTTTTGTAGAGGGTTTCTCATCCATTGTTGCACCTATGAATAGATTTACCTAGAAGGGTTCTCCTTTTAGATGGTCCGAGGAGTGTGAGGCGAGCTTTCAAAATCTCAAGACTGCTTTAACTAAAACCCTAGTGTTGGTGTTGCCTATGGGTTCGGGGCCTTAAATTGTGTATTATGACGAATCGCGTACTAGGCTTGGCGCGATGTTGATGCAAGACGGTAGGGTGATTGCCTATGTGTCTCGGAAGTTGAAGGTCCATGAGAAGACCTATCCAGTCCACGACTTGGAATTGGTAGCTATTGTTCATGCATTGAATATATGGAGGCATTATCTGTACGTTGTCCCATATGAGGTATATAGCAATCACTGCAGTCTCCAGCATCTGTTCAAGTAGAAAGATCATAACTTGCAGCAGCGGAGGTGGTTAGAGTTGCTTAAAGACTATGATATCACTATTCTATATCATCCCAGGAAGGCCAACTCGATAGTCAATGCCTTGAGTAGAAAGGCGTGAAGTTTGGACAACTTGACATATCTACCGACACCAGAGAGGCCATTAGCCCTGAATAATCAAGCCTTGGCTAATCAACTTGTTAGATTGGATGTTTCGGAGACCAGTCGGGTTCTTGCTTACATGGTTTCTCGACCTTCCTTATATGAGCACATCAGAGAATATTAGTATGATGACCCCCATTTTCTTGTCTTCAAGGATACGGTACAGCACGGCGATGTCAAGGAGATTTCTATTGGAGATCACGGGGTGTTACAGATACAGGGCCGGTTATGTGTGCCCAATTTGGATCGGTTTCATGAGTTAATTCTTGAGGAGGCCCACAATTCGCGGTATTCTATTCATCCGGGAGCCGCTAAGATGTATCAGGATTTGAGGTAGCATTATTGGTGGAGGAGAATGGATAAAGATATAGTGGAGTACGTGGCTCGGTGCCTAAACTATCAACAGGTGAAGTACGAGCATCAAAGGCCGAGCTGTTTGCTTTAGAGACTTCAGATTCCCGAGTGGACGTGGGAGCATGTTACCATGGACTTTGTTGTTGGACTCCCGAGGACTTTGAAGAAATTTGACGTTGTATGGGTGATCGTGGACAGGTTGACCAAGTTGGCTCATTTCATTCTGGGGGTTACTACCTATTCTTTAGAGCAGCTAGCTCAGATCTATATCCGTGAGATTATTTATCTCCATGGCATGCTGGTGTCCATTATTTCCGATAGAGGATCACAGTTCACATTGCATTTTTGTAGAGCCGTGCAGCATGAGATAGGCACACGGGTTATGCTGACTACAACATTTAACCCCTAGATGGATGGACAGTCCGAGTGCACCATTCAGATCTTGGAGGAATGTTACGTGCTTGCGTTACGGATTTTGGGGGTTCTTGGGATTAGTTCTTGCCACTTGCAGAGTTCACCTACAACAATAGCTACTAATCAAGTATTCAGATAGATCCTTATGAGGCCCTTTATGGGAGACAATACCGATCTCTATTTGGTTGATTTTAGCTGGGAGAGGCTAGGTTGTTGGGCACAGATTTGGTTCAAGATGCCTTGGAGAAAGTCAAGTTAATCCAGCATAGGCTTCGTACTGCCCAGTGTCGATAGAAAGGTTATGCTGATCGAAAGGTTTGTGATGTAGAATTTAAGGTTTGAGAGCGGGTTTTGCTCTGGGTTTCACTCATGAAGGGTGAGATGAGGCGGGAAAAGGGCAAGTTGCGCCCTAGGTACATCGGTCCTTTTGAGATCCGTGAGAGAGTTGGTGAGGTGGCCTACAAGCTCGCATTACCACCTAGCTTATCAGTGGTTCACCGAGTGTTCCATGTTTCTATGCTCCGAAAGTATTATGGTGATTCGTCTCATTTATTAGACTTCAACTCAGTCCAATTTGACAAGGATTTGACTTATGTTGTGGAGCCGGTGGCTATCTTGGACAGCCAGGTCCAAAAGTTGAGATGAAAGAACATTGCTTTAGTGAAGGTTCAATGGAGGGGTCACCCGGTTGAGGAGGCGACCTAGGAGTCCTAGCACGACATGCACTTTTGTTATCATCACCTTTTTATCACTTCAGGTATGCCTCTATGCACGTTCGAGGATGAATGTTTGTTTTAAGAGGGGGAGAATGTAACGACCCGAAGGTCATTTTGTGTATTTGCACCGTGTTTCAACTTTTGATGCTTCACACATATGTAATTTTGGTTTTATGATTTACAGGGGTGATTGGTTTCGTTCTGGGAAGGTTTTGGATTGGTTTTCACTCTTTGATTCTTGGCTTAGAAGCCAAAATTGATTTACATGACCAAACTTTGACTTTTGAGAAAACGAACCCGGAACTGTGTTTTGATGTCTCAAATAGGTTTGTATCATGATTTTGTAATTGGGTGTATGCACGGAATCGAATTTGGATGTCCGTCGGTTGATTTGTGTTGGTTTGTCGAGAATTGGCAATTTGATGTTTAGAAGTTTTTCCGTAGGTTGACTTTTGGATATTGGGTTCAAAACTTAGTTTTGGGACTCGGAATAGGTCCGTTATGCTATTTAGAACTTGTCTTTAAAAATTTGTGCCATTTGGAGGTGATTCGATTTTATTCAAATGCTTGGTTGAAATTCTAGAAATTCTTGAACTTTACTTTGAATTTCATGCGTTTTGGTGTTCGATACGTAGTTCTAGATGTTACTTTTGTTTTTAGATTGAGCGAGCGAGTTCGTATGATGTTTATAGACTTGTGTGGATGTTTGGTTTGGAGCCTCGAGGGCTCGGATGAGTTTCCGACGTGTCACAGTTTTGGACTGAAAATAGAATTGCTGGTGTGTTGGTGCTCTGATATCACAATTGCGAGCACCAGCCTCGCAATTGCGAAGGGGACAGGGGGTGTTCAGTTGTCGCAAATGCAACTTTCCCCCTCGCATTTGCGAAGTCAACAGGCTTGGGAGGGGTTCGCAATTGCGACCAATTGGTCGCTTTTGCGAAAGGTGTCAGCTTCGCAATTGCGAAGACTTTGTCGCAACTACGACATCTGAGTAGTCTGTTAGGGTGAAATTTTGATCCCTGTTTTACAACCACGAGGTTTTGCAAATGCGAACCCGGGTTTGCAAATGCGACATCTGCAGCTGAACAAAAGGGCTGGGAGTCGAGATTTTTCATCATATTCTCTATTTTCTACTTCTTCTTCCAAGTGCATTTAGAAACCTAGTCTCGGTAGAAGGCGATTTGGAGAGGGGATTTTCATCTACAAACATTTGGTAAGTGATTCTAATCGATTTCCAACTATATTTCATGATTATATCATAGATTTAACATCGAATTTATGCGAATCAAGGAGTAAAATTGGGGATTTTTGTCAAAGGTTTGAAACATGAAGATTTGAGTTTTTGGAGTCGATTTGGACTCGAATTTGAAAACAAAAAACACATATGGACTCGTGGGGTTATGGATAGTGGGAATCTACATTTTGACCTAGGTTTTGACTAGGCGGGCCCGGGATTGACTTTTGTTGACTTTTTGGAAAATGTGTAAAGATCATAGCTTTAGCTATTGTAGTTGATCTCTCTTGCATTGTTTGATGTTATTAAGTCATTTTTGGTTACATTTGAGCTGTGTAGAGGAGAATTTTAGGGGAAAAGCTATATTCGAGGGTTGATTTGGCCTAGTTGAGGTAAGTATCTTGCCTAACTTTGTGTGGGGGAACTACCCCTTAGGATTTGGGTTGATTGTGCTATTTGTGTTATTTTAAAGTTGTGTACGCGAGGTGGTGCGTGAGTACACAGGCTATATGTGGCATTTGACATGTTTAGGTTATTTAGACTCTTTCATGACTTTAATTGAATTAGCATAACATGTTATATCCCTCATTGTTAGTCTACTCTTACATGTGTTAATCTACCCTTACATGCTATATTTGACATTGTTAACACTTGTTCTACCTCTTACTTGTTATTTTGATCTTATATGCTTTAGTTGAAGTAATTGCGTTCCTTATTGTCTTGTTACCTCTTAAATTGTTGAATTACTTTTACTTTATGTTGTTATTTCATGGAATATCTTCTTGTAGAGTTATTGGTGTTGAAGCTGTAAAGGCCGTTGTCGCATTGAGGTGAAGTTGTTAGTTGTTGAGATATCTTTCTTGTTGAGCAATTTACATTCATTTTGTTGTTATTGAGATTCTTGTATAGATTGTGGTTGAGCCATGGGTTATTTTTCGTGGAAACATTGGTATTCGTGATTCTTTTGGCAAGTTGTTGCATATGAACACTTGTGGTGCGAGTTGTGATTATGTTGTGATATTGATGTAAATTGGATGTTTATAAAGCTATGGTTTTTACGTATTCGGTGAGATAATGTGGGCTTGATACGCGCGTTGCTAGTAGCGGAACTACTTTAAGCCACGCGGTGAGATAAGGTAGGCTAAAACGCGTGTAGTTATTTCGGGAAAAACGATTTTCAAAACTAAATGTAAGGCTCACGCGGTGGTATAAGGGAAGATTATGATTGAAATTGTGAAATGTGGAAATGAGGCGGTACCTCAGTTGTGATTTCTTATTGTGCACTCTATGTTAAAAAGGCTTGTTGCTTGAATAGTTTTTGTTGTTTCTTCATTGCCTTACTTGAAATTACCCGTATTTGTTTCCTTGTTGTTTCATCATATGCTTACTCTTTGTTGCCTTTACTGCTTAAATTTCTATCGTTAGTTTACATTATTGAACTGTTTATTTGTCATTTACTTCCTCTCTTTCCATATTTAGACTGTGCTATACTCTGTTAGTTCTCTCTTATCCTAGTAGGTGTCTTGACCTGGCCTTGTCACTACTCTACCGAGGTTAGGCTTGATACTTACTGGGTACCATTGTGGTGTACTCATACTACGCATTTGTGCAGATCCAGGTATGTCTGCCCATGCTAGACGTTAGTGATTGATTGATTAGCTGCTTTCCAGAGACTTCAAGGTGCACCTACCCGACGTCCGCAGGCCTCGAAGTCGCCTTCCGTTATCTTCTCATTACTTTTATTTCCTTCGTTATACCGTGTTTTAGTAGAGATTTTAGAATACTCTGTAGAGCTTATGAATCAGTTCCATCGGTTGTTAGGAATTCAGTTGTTGATGTTATATTTTGGAAGTTAATATGAGCTTATTTCATTATCTAAATCTTGACATTTCTGTTAAGCTATTAATGAATGTTACGCTTACCTCGTCTTAGAGACTAGGTGCCATCACGACATCCTAAGGTGGGAAATTTGGATCGTGACAGCTTGGTACTTGGTCAACAGATCTCCATCCACAACTATTGAGTTCAAAACTCCTTTTAAGGTATGGTCCAGTTCACCTACTGAGTATTAAAATTGGAGGATATTTAATTGTCCTATTTATGCTCATTTTAGGGATGAAACTGGAGTGAAAGGTTATAGGTTATGGTGTACAGATCAAAAGACTACATGGTTAATTATTACTAGGGATGTGACATTCAATGAATCTGTCTCACTGGACGGCCAAATGGAGAAGGCAGTAGCAGGAACATATCATGGTGTCAGTGATTGCATAAAGCTAGAAAATTAAATCACCACTAGCTCAGCCTAGTGGTTCAAAAGTATAGGAAGCGGAGGAGGTGAAAAATATTGATCTAGCTGATAATGTTGATTCACCAATGCAACAACAACCGTATAGAATCGCAACGGCGCAGAGAAGAAAGTGATCAACCAACCTATCACGACCAAGAACTCCACCAATAATCGTGATGGTGCCTAACTTGCTTTCAAGGAAATCCAACACTCAATAACAATAATATAATCCAATTATGAAGCGTTTACAACAACAACAATAACATACCCAATATAATCCCACATAGTTGGGGTCTGGGGAGGGTAGTGTGTACGCAGACCTTACCCCTACCTTGTGGAGGTAGAGACCTGTTTCCAATAGACCCTTGGCTCAGGCAAGCACAGGCACCCCAATAATAACAAGAAACAAGACAAGACAACACCAAAAAATCATGTAAAAGCAGCATACATAACAAGATAGTAAGATGATCGAAATGCAACAAGCTTACTACCAACCAAGTGCGAGAGTACGTACTAACACTACTAGTATGTATAATCTAGACTACCTAACCTAATATCCTAATCTTCAACCTCCACACCTTTCTATTACGGGTCATGTCCTTGGTCAGATGTAGTTGTGCCATGTCATGCCTAATCACCTCAACTTTTTTTCGGCCTACCTCTGCCTCTCCTACGACCCTCCAATTTCAACCTCTCACACCTCCTTACCGGGGTGTCTGTGCTTCTCCTCCTCACGTGTCCAAACCATCTAAGTCGTGCTTCCCGCATCTTGTCCTTAATAGAGGCCACAACCACCTTGTCCCGAAAAACTTCATTCCTAATCCTATCTAATCTGGTGTGCCCGTACATCCATCTTAACATCCCCATCTCTGCTACCTTCATCTTCTTGTCGTGGTAGCTCTTGACTGGCCAACACTCTGCCCCATACGACATAGCCGATCTGACACTGCTCTATAAAAATACCTTTATGTTTTGGTGGTACCTACTTGTCAAACGAAACACCAGAAGCAAGTCTCCACTTCATCTATCCCGTCCCAATACGATGTGTGACATCTTCATCAATCTCCCCATCCCCCTATATAATAGACCCAAGGTACTTATAACTTCCCCTACTAGGTATAACTTATGAGTCCAGCCTCACCTCCCCTTCCACTCCCTGAGTAGCACCACTAAACTTACACTCCAAGTATTCTGTCTTGGTTCCGCTCAGCTTGAAACCTTTAGACTCCAGTGTCTGTCTCCACACCTCTAACCTCGCGTTAACACCGTATCGCATCTCGTCAATCAAAAAAATGTCGTGTGCACATAACATGCACCATAGCACCTCCCCTTAGATGTGGCGGTTCAGTACGTCCATCGCTAAGGCAAGCAAAAAAGGGCTGAGTACCGACCCCTGATGCAACTCTATCATGACCGAGAAATGGTCTGAGACCCCTCCCGCAATCCTCACACAGGTCTTTGCTCCCTCATACATGTCTTTAATCATCCTAATATAGGCCACATGTACCTTTCTAGCCTCTAAACATATCCACAGAACTTCCCTCGGGTCTTTATCGTAAGCCTTTTCTAAATCGATGAACACCATATGCAAGTCTCTCTTCCTCACCCTATATTGTTCCATAAATCTCTTAACCAGGTGAATGGCTTCCGTAGTCGAATGCCCCAGCATAAACCCAAACTAGTTCTCGAAAATAGACACCCTTCTCCTCACCCTTAGCTCCACCACCCTCTCCCACACCTTCATAGTATGACTAAGCAGCTTAATACCCCGATAGTTGTTGCAATTTTTGATATCAACCTTATTCTTATACAAAGGAACCATCGTGCTCCATCTCCACTCTTCGAGCATCTTTTTCGTCCTAAAAATAACATTAAATAACCTAGTAAGCCACTCCAAGCCTTCCCTGCCTACACTCTTCCAAAACTCCACTGGGATTTCATCTGGCCCGGTTACTCTGCCCCTGGTCATCTTACGCAGAGCCCCTACAACCTCTTCAATTCTAATCCGCCTGCAATACCCAAAGTCACAACGACTCTCGGAGGATCCCAAATCATCAAGAATAATGTCTCTGTTCCCATCCATGTTCAAGAGGCTATGGAAGTAAGTCTTCCATCTCCGACAGATATGCGCCTCATCCAACAATACTCTACCTTCTTCATCCTTGATGCACTTCACTTGGTCCAAATCATGGGCCTTTCTCTCTCTCTCTCTCTCACCTTGGCTAGTCTGAACAGCCTCTCCCCTCCTTTACCCTCAAGTTCTTCATATAAACGACTAAATGTTGCAGTCTTAGCCGCTGTAACTGCTAACTTTGCCTCCTTCATAGCCAACTTATACCGCTCGCTATTCGACCTCTTCTCCTACTCGTCAATGCTTTCCACTAGCTTCAGATACGCTGCTCTCTTGGTGTTCACCTTTCTTTGGACCTTTCCATTCCACCACCAGTCTCTTTACGACCACCATTGTAACCCTTCGAGACCTCTAGAACCTCTCTGGCAGCTTCCTTAATGCATTCTGCCATCGCGGTCTACATCAGGCTCGCATCCCCACTACTCCTCCAAGCTCCCATAGTCAATAACTTAACCCCCAACTCCTGCGCTTTGTCTTCAGTCAAGGCTCCCCACTTGATCCTAGGTTGGCCATACACCGCCCTCTTCCTCTTCTTCCTCGTGATCTCAAGGTCCATGGCTAGAGCCTATGAAGGGTCGTGAGGTTCTTACTCGGTATGACCTTGCAATCCGTGAAAAGACCTTTATCGGACCTCCTGCAGAGAAGATAGTCAATCTGGGTCCTGGCCACCGAGCTCCGAAATGTGACCAAGTATTCCACCTTCTTCAGAAAATTTGAGTTTGCTATCACCAAATCAAACGCTTGTAGCAAAATCCAGCAGTGAAGTACCCCTCCATTTCTATCTCCAAAGCCGAAACCACCATGCACATCATCATACCCCATCCAAAAACCTAGTTTCACAATGTCATAAACATTTAACAAGATTAGTTGGTCTCAACTGAATAATAACATCTGTCTGGAAAGGAAATAAAGGGGCAGAGATAGATAAAATAGGGAAGGGGGACTCCATGTGCTGTGGATCTGACCAAATAATGCAGCTCACCATGCAGTCTCTATCAGATACACCTACTTAGTTGGATGGGTACCACTCGTACCTTCCTCACAACTTGCACAAAATATGCAGAAGTGTACTATGAGTAAAAATCATGGTACTCGGTAAGTATCATGTCTAGATTCAAAGAAGTAGTGGCGATGGAGGCGACATCGACATTTAATAACAGTCCAATAATTAGGTAAAAGCATAAATAAGGTACGAAGTAAAGTATGGTATCATCAAATAGGCATAAAAGACAGACAGAGAGAGAGAGAGAGAGAGAGAGAGAGAGAGAGAGAGAGAGAGAGAGAGAGGGAGAGAGAGTACATTAGGAATTTAGGCATGCTTTGCAGATAAAGAGATTGAATCAGATATGAATATTTGAATCCTCACATAAAGACAATGTGTATAAGCCAAAATTTACGTAAAAGGCACTGCATGAGTCTAAAATACATAAATATGCATGCTCAGGATACCTTCTCAATACCTCACAACACAAATCCATGTGCCTAACACAGGTCATACGTCCAAACCAAGCACAAAATCCGAGTTCCTATGCTCATAGAGCCAAAAGTAACGTGGGTAATCACCTGACTCCGGAGGGACAGACCCATATCTGAGCATTGATCATTTTACAATGAATGATCAATTACCAAGAATCAATATCCGCTCACCAGTTCCTTAGTGCTAAAATCCTCAACTTTTTCTCAATATCCAACTCTCCAACTCACGCATATGTGTATGAAATAATATAATTAAGAGGCACCGATACATAACATTAGAACTGCGGATAAAAGCTTACATGGCTAAAATATGGCTATGGCTATTCGTGCAATTTAATTTATCAAAACTGTTCAATAAGCTATTTCAACATTCAAAGGTCTAATCATAACATTTAACATGAGTAAATTAAGTCATTTAACCACCAAATCATGAGTCAATTGAGATAAGTGTATGACTACAACTTAATAAAAGATCTCAACATAAAAAATTAATCCCTTTTGACCAATTTAACAAGTCATAACCTTAAGCATGTTTCTAAGCCATAATTTTAAGTTATCATATAGTCAAAGAATCAAGGAAACATGGATAGGGAATTCACATAGTCCAAACATGTCACGACCCAATTTCTCCCTCCGTGACTTTTCGTGATGACACCTAGTCTCTACAACTAGGTAAGCCTAACACTTTGCGGAAATGAAATAAATGCATGAACATTAACTACTAACAAAAACAAATATCTAATAAGCAACTGAATGTCACTCGGCATATACAATTATCACCTCTAAAATGAACCAAACAATTCCCAAAATCCGGAATACCGTAAGTCACAAGCTACTAAGAAGTCTTAACTGTTCTATACATCATTTCTACAGAAAGAAGGAAAATGAACATGGGGGGGGAGGGGATACAGGGGGACTCCGAGGATCTGCGAGCGCGGGCAAATGCACCTTGAAGTCTCCAATAAGCAACAACGACTTCAACTAGTGATGAGGCTGGTAAGCTGAACCTGGATCTGCACACAAAAATTATGTACAGGAAAGGGCATGAGTACACCACAACGGTACCCAGTAAGTGCCAAGCCTAACCTCGGTCGAGTAGTGACGAGATCAGGTCAGGGCCCTACTGATATAAATATAATGAAATAAGATAGAATGAAATATCACAGTAAAAATAAATAAGGAAATCTAACAGGAATAGGATCAATGAAAGTTTAGAACATAGTGATAACAACAGGGGATCTCTCAGGATACCGTCTCGTAGTCCCAAACGTAAATGTGCAGGAGTGTCTCTAGGAATACCGTTCCGTAGTCCCAAAGTAAATATGCAGTGCTGGGGGATCTCCCGGAACACCGTTTCGTAGTCCCAAAATAAATATGCAGTACAGGGGGATCTTCTGGAATACCGTTCCGTAGTCCCAAAGTAAATATGCAGCTCATCCAACAAAAAAACAAATACAGCAAGAAAAGCTACAGTTTCGACTAAGTTCAAGTCAAGAAAAGAAGGAAATTTCACTAAGCATGCTGCACAGAGTTTAGATAGGCAGTTAAAATACGTAGGCATGCTAATCTAAATTAAACAAGATAATTACATATGCTAGTGTAGTTCAAATAAGGAAAAACAGGTTATGACTTAGTGGAAAATGGAGTTTTACAACAAATAGCACATGTACGTACTCGTCACCTTACGTACACGGCGCTCACATATCAAAACAGTACTGAATCCTAAGGGGAGTTTCCCCCATACAAGGTTAGGCAAGCCATTTTCCTCGAACCAAGCTCAAATCAATCCGTCACAATGCTCTTTCCACGAATATCCGGCTCCGAATGGCCCAAATCTAGCAAAATCAATTACACAACATGAATACAACTACAAGGAACTAATCTAGCTACCGAAATCAAAGCTAAAATAAGAAATTGGAAATTCGCCCCAAAAGCCTCCCTAGGCCCACGTCTCGGAATCGAGTAAAAGTTACCAAATATGAACACCCATTCACTCACGAGTTCACTCGTACCAAATTTATCCAAATCCGATGTCTAAATCCCACTCAAAACTCAGAAATTCGGTTGGGGAACAATCCCCCATTTTCCCAACTTTCTCATTCGAATTCCTTAATTAAATGAAGAAAACAACAATAAATTATTGAAATAAAACCAAAATCGAGTAAGGAATCATTACCCCAAATCTCTCTCTGAAAATGCCTCAAAGAATCGCCAATTTCCGAGCTCCCAAGTCCAAAAATGAAGAAATGAATCAAAACCTCGATTTAGCCCCTTTTTCTGCCAGAGATCTCGCAATTGCGGGCCAACAGTCGCATCTGCGATGCCGCACCTGCGGAATTTCCATCGCAGGTGTGGAAATAACTTAAGTTCCCTGGGTCCGCATCTGCGTAAGGAGGGACGGACCTGCGGATGCGCTCCTGCGACCAAGGAGCCGCACCTGCGACTGCACCGCTCCTGCGACTGCACCGCTCCTGCGCACCTTCCCTCTGCAGAAGCGAGGCCGCTTCTGCGCAAACCACTCCACACCTGCGAACCCAGCCTGGGCTGCACAAACCCTCTTCTGCGCTACACCTCCCGCACGTGTGATCCAGCACCTGCGGTCTCCCCACCGCAGGTGCGAAAACACCAGGACTTAGATAGCTTCAGCAATAACAAATTTCTAACTTTTGATCCGCTAAGCACCCGAAACTCACCCGAGGCCCCTGGGACCTCAACCAATTATACCAATAAGTTCTAAAACACCATACGAACTTAGTCGAGCCCTCAAATCAAATCAAACAACGTCAAAATCACAAATCACCCTCCAACCCAAACTTAATGAACTTGAAACTTCAAATTTTCACAACCGATGATGAAACCTATCAAACCACGTCTGAATGATCTCAAATTTTGAACACAAGTCATATTCAACACCACGGACCTACTCCAACTTTCGGAATCATATTCCGACAACCCCGATATCAAAAATTCCACTACCGGCCCAAAACTTTAAAAATTCGACTTTCACCGGACACGCCCCTAAGCCCAAATCGCCCATCGGAGCTAACAGAATTGATGGAACTCCATTCCAGAGTCGTCCTATCACAGTTCTGACTACGGTCCAATTCCTAAGGCTTAAGCTCCCATTTAGGGACTAAGTGTCCCAAAACACTTCAAAACCCAAAACGAAACCTCCCGTCAAGTCACAACAACAGAAATAGATATGGGGGAAGTAGTTAACAGGGGATCGGGGCTCTAACTCTCAAAATGACTGGCCGGGTCGTTACAAAACATAGCATAAACATCAGCCAAACTCTACTGGACATGGTCATAACCTAGCTACGCATATACGCTCTTCACCTCGCATATACGTGGCTCCTAAATTAAGAAACAAGTAGTAAATAGGTCACCTATGGGGAGAATTCCCTATTACAAGGATGGAAAAGTGACTTACCTCCACCCGATAACACCTTCACACTTCCAAAAATGCTTTCCTTTCAAATTCTCCTCCATACAACTTGATGTAGTCAAATATTACTTAAATGAGTCAAATAATGCTATAGAAATGAGTCTTGAACAATAAACTTCAATATTTAATCATTTCCCAAAGAATCTACAAAAGTCAACTCATACCTGCATAGTTAACACCCGAATCTTAGGGTAGATCCCGACTATCCATAGCTCCACGAGTCCAAATATGTGATTAGATTACCAAACCGAGTGCAAATTGGTAGTCAAAACCTCAAATTACACTCTTTTATGTTTTGGACAAAAACCCCAAAATTTCACTTTCAAATTATGTCTTAGGTGTAGAAAAATATGAGGAATCAAGATATTTAACAAAATCCAAGTAGAAATTACTTACCCTCAAAGTAGTAGTGAAAATCTCTTTCGAAATCGCCCCTTCCGAGCTCTAAATCTCAATATAGTGAAAGAAAAAGCTAAACTCGAAATGTAAACCCTCTCACGCATCCTCACATCTGCTGGCAGATTAGTAGTTGGTGCAACATAGCTTCTATAATAAAAATAGCACTTCTACACACTTCCAGCTGAAGGTTCAACCTCACATCTACAAACTAAGGCTCCGCAGATGCGGTCTCGTAGGTACAACCATCACCTCGCATTTGTGACCTCCCCTATCCTAACCACCTCACATCTGCAACCCATCAAGTGTAGATATTAAATCACATGCGTGACAATATGCTTCATAGGTACGACCATCCCAGTCAGACCTCCCATCCTATTTGAGCACAATGCACCACAGGTGCAACCATCGTACCAGCGTACCTACCATCGCAGGGGTAGTACATCTGATACCAGCAAACCAAAAACCTCAATGAGGTCCAAAAGGGTCCAAAACTCACTAGAACCAGTCGAGCTCCCATCCAATAATTCCTAGTTCATTTACTCAAAAGCCAGACCTTGGTCAACTCTTATAACTTAAGCTTTTCAAAATAGAACTAAGTGTTTCAATTCACTATCAAACCTTCTCTAAACCAAACAAATCATCCCCACAAGTCATAAAACATTAGAAGAAACCGCGAGAAGTATCAATAGGGAAACATGGCCTAATACTTAAAATGACCGGCCATGTCGTTACATTCTTCTCCTCTTAAACAAATGTTCGTTCTCAAACAAGTTTAGAATCATATCTACAGTGAAAAAAAACATGAGAATATCTGCTTCGCATGTCACGATTGACCGTCCAAGTCGCTTTTTTGGCTGGTTTTCCTCTCTACTAGACCTTTACTGTTGCGACCTAAAATTTTACCGAACGGGTCGTGATGGCACCTACTCTCTAAGACTAGGTAATCCTGTCATTTAACAACATTAATCAATAAAACATGATATAATAAGACAAAGTTTAATATAAAAGCAAAAATAGAGTTAACACAATCCGAGTTGGCTAAATATTATCTTATGACTATTATAAGATTCAAATACCTCATCACAAGAGATTATTATCATGTTTACAACTCTTGGTATTACCCCAAAAGTACGTGTTATAACATCTGCTTGTACCTCCAATGTATGATTCGTAAGTCACTCCCTAAGTCGGAACATTTTGCCGAAATTTATTTTATTCGATTCGATTAACTTCTAACCTCTTCCAACATATAGTTAACACTTATTAAACATGGTATAAACATTTATAATCCTCAAAGATACTCATACCCTTTGAGCTCACGTCGACTTGATTATGACGCAACTTAATGTATGAAAACTCGGGATGTAACAATCTTCCCTCCTTAGATACATTTATCCTCGAATGTAAAAAGTACAAGAGAGAATTTAGCTCTTAAGAATTCTATGAAAATTTCGGCAGAGTCTCCCCTATAAACTGGACTATACCAAACCTGCTGTTGATATCCAATTTTTCCCAAAAAATATTTCAAATTGCATATATGTCTTCAAAATCATGCATTGATTAGCAATTGATATTTTTCCACAATTTTCCTATATTTTTATTAATTTACCCAGCATTTTATTTCCAATAAATAATTACAAAATGGCATTACAAATGATTCAAAAGCATTTCTTGATTTAATTTATTATTTATGGTCCTATTTAAACCAAATTATTTCATAATTAGCCAAATTGGCATCGTTTGGCTACAATTGCAATAACTTTGCAATTATAGCCCAAGCATATGATTTTATGCTATTTTTGACCGGAAATTAATCATTTGTATTTTAAAATACTAAGTAATCATTTTTAACTATTTTCTATGCTGAAATTCATTTTTGTACAATTACCAGGTATTTTTGTAAATTGTTTTATTTAAATTAATTGGGTAATTAACAAATAGCCAATTTCATTTCAATTCTAGCCTAATTGAATTAGACCCAAACCCAATTAAAATAGCCCAAACCCCAGGCCCAATCCATCAAAATTACCCGACCCAATCCCTGGTCCAATCTGGACCGTTGATCAATACTAATCAACGGTCCAGATCCCCCTTTCCAAAATTAACCTAATAGTCTACCCCCCAAACCCTCATTTTCTCTCATTCTCTCATCACTCTCCGCCGTCACACCCTCTCATTCTCTCTTAAGCTCTCTCTGCTAAACCATGGCTCCTGCTCGCTGGCCGTTGGCTCGCTGGTATTAATGGTGGTTCCACCACCACCCCTAGCCTCCATGGCTCCCCCATGCCGGATTCTTGCTACCCTGAGGTCCTCAAGGGACCTGAGGCTATTCAACTCACCCCTACGGTCTGTTCTTGCCATTCTCAGGCCACCTTGGCTCGTCTGAGTAAGACCTTTCTATTTCTCCGGCTAGATCCATGGCTTCTAAGCCGAAATCTCTCCATCTCTGGGTTACCTCTCTCTGAATCCCTAATTTATCTCTTGACTTCTTAGATCTGTAACAGATCTAAGAGTATTCTGAGTTACTTTTCTGTTTTCCATGATAATCTCTCCGATTTTCCAAAAACGCCTCTTCGTCTTCAAAACTAGGGTTTCTTAACCCCTTTTTAAAATGACTTTTCCTCTGATTTTCAGTATTATTCTATGATGTTTACTATGTTTAAATGGTTTATTTATGTTTTTCCTTTTATCTGATTCATTAAGTTAAGAACCCTAATTCTTGGTCTTAATCCTGGGTTCTGAGACTCTCTTTTCTTATTTGCTCGTCTGATTTGTGCGTATGTCTGTTTCTCATGCATATGTTCTGAGTCTCTGTGATTTTCTACCCCCCTTTATGCTCATTAGGGTTTCTGATTTTGCTTCTCCCGCCTATATTATGTTTACTTCGTTTATTGATAGAAATTTGTGGTAATTTCCTCTAATCAGCACTATTTCTAGTTGGATCCCTAATTTTCTGTGATTGATACCCTTTACTGATTTCCTATGGTAATATTCTTTACTGATTTCCGACTTTAGTTTACTTATTGCCTTATTACATGGCTGACTATACTGTTAATTGATTCTTATATTATTTCCTTAATTAGAACCTTATGAACTTAGCCCTAATTGTTTACTCTGTGCCTACTATGTTTGAATTATTTCCTTATCTATTATGATCCAGTTACACATTGATTTCTTTTCTTATTTTCTACCTGTTCTTACCGTTTGAATTGATTCCCTTAATTAAGGGAGTACTTGTACTGATTTTGCTCTAATTGGTTCTGAGTTCCATAATTACTATACAATTGCGATTCTTACCTTATTTTACCTAGTTTCAAAATACTATATATATGCTCTCTCATTAACAGTCAACACACGAACACATGAGTTCAAACTCTCTCACACTCAAAACTTTTCTGCTCTCTTTCTTTGGTTACTTGCTATTATTCTGAGTTAGTCGGCTACAAGCCAAGGCTAATTATTGTGCTCTCCTCTTCTTCACTTTGTATTTACTATCTCTTTACTGGTATGTTCTGATTTCAATTCAAGTCCTAAAACCAATATATTTCTTTTACTGCTTCAGTTTATCATGTTTCTAATTTGTTTCTATCTATGGTTCCGTTGTTCAACATGTAATTGACATGTTTACATTATTGCTTCATCTAGCGTGCTAGTATAACCCTCTTAGGGCATTTCAGAACATGTTCTATTTCCCTGGTAGTTTGTCTCAATGTGACTCTACCCTGTTTTGAATGCTTGCCTACTTTTATCCAGTTTTGATATGCACTTACTTTGCAAACTGATCTGTCACTTTAAATGTCCGATTCTATGATTGGTTCTGAAATTCACTGTGTTGGTACCACTAGCTATCCCCTAATCCCATAAACCCCCACAAGAACTGCTATGCTCCTGTATACTATGTGCTCTATGTGTCCCCAAATCCCATTACCCCTATTTGTGGTGGCTGTACCTGCCTTGGTTCTATGTTCCTTGGTTATGTATGAACCTGTTTTGGGTGCTGTGTTTGGACTGTTGCTTATTACGCTACTCTCTTTTCAAAATTGTCTTATTGAATAACTCCCTCTGTTGTTTTTACAAAACTATTTCAAACAAGTCTCTTTTCAAACTGTTTTCCTGCTTAAATCTTTTCAAAAAATATGTCAAGCACTCTCACATCTACTCTTAGGTTTTATGTTCTGCCCCTATAATGTGTGACTGCTTAGGGATCCCTATGAGATTCCTCTAAACTCTGATACATTAGAGCTGGCCCTTCCATATTGCACTTACTCAACTATGATTATGAAATCTGGGTGTGAGCACTGCCCGGGATCCCTTGAGGTCCTTAGGGAACTCTGACACACCCGGATTATGTGAAAGGTTGTGAGGCAATCTGGCATTGGAAATTCTGGAAATCTGGGCCTACTTTCAGGCTCCCTATAGTGTAACTTCTTATTTTTCTTATCTACTTATGTAATTCATTCGATATTGGCCTGTAATAATTTGTTGTAAATAGATACTGGGGATGGATAGTGAAAATGGGAGGGTAGCTATGCATGTTATAGACATCAAAGGGGTAGAAACCATGCTTTAGGTTTATATTTCCTATATGCGCAATAGAATCCATGTTTAGGACCAACATGTGCAAAGCATATCATGTATTAGAGACCATGCTCCCTAGGTTTTTATTATGTATGCTATTTCGACATCTCATTTTGACATTCTTGATATCACTTAGAAATTATGTTTCTAGGATAAATGGCACTAAAAGAAAAACTGCTACCCCTGCACACTTGACAGCATGCTCTACAATGCTGTAACCTTTTATGCATTTAGAAATCCTGCTTTAGGAAATTCTTCAATCATGCTGTGCATTTAGAAATCCTGCTTTAGGAATCTTGCACATAAATCATTCTATACCTTATGTGTGCATATTAGATACCATGTTTAGGTTCTCGTTCATACTCACTCAGCTACGCCTAGTTAAACTACTGATGCATGAAAAGGAATATAAACAGTCTCATCCTTCTTTAAACAAATTAGTAATAATCCTGTATCTTGTAAGACTTAGAACCGCATGCTCTTTTAGGTAAAATAACTCCTTTATTGTTCTAATGGTTCTGGTAACTGTTGTATCCTACGCCTAGGCAAAGCCTTAGGTAATCAACCTTTATGAAACCGGAAACTGTTCTTTGTGTTTACTGCTTAATGGTTAACAGGCTTAAAATCAGCAGGCAAACTGGTTAGGGCCCCTGCTTCTGAGTTATAAAATAAAACTGCATATCTCACGTGTTCTGATACTCACCTAGACATCATGTCTTAGGATCCTGTTTAACAAATATTGCCCTTATTTGTGTTTGAGTCGTGCTGTTTACATGCCTTGTCTGTGGAGGTAAAACTGAGCCTCTTATTTGCTCTTTCCTGCTTTTTTTATTTGCTAAAAGTCCTATGTGTTCTTGCTTGTCGCCCTAGTATTTTCTCCTTTAAACCTAAGGCTCTGTCTAGAACTGCCTGTAGGTAGAGGTCCTAAATTCCTCTAGGACCATTAGGAAGGGATGGGTAACAGCACGCATAGAGATCGCTTAAATATAACTCGCTTTAATAACCGCTAAGGGGGTGGGAATGGGTAGATATGGATATGATGACTACGCGCTAATATCACGTGTAGCCCCTCATTGAGGAGTGTTTACCAGGCATTGTGTGGGGTGATCCTGTAGGCTAACCAACCTAGGACCCCTCCTTCCCAAAATTCCCTTTGCCTAAAACTTTACTTTTCTATATAACTTGTTCAAATTCTTTGTCTTATTATTTGGGTCATACAATGTCCAACATGCTTTATCTGCAATTATGTTTTTCAACTACTTACTTGTTAAAAGACTAATTCATAAGTCTAAGTTCGGCCGGGACCCACCGTTGTGGACCGAGAGGGGTGCCTAACACCTTCCCCTCAAGGTTATTTCGAGCCCTTACCCTAAATTTCTGGTAATGCAAACTAGTCTAAGAGTTAATCGCTCTAGGTGCCCTATCGCACCATAATCCGTTAGGTGGCGACTCTTCAAATACCCAAATCCCAAAAGGAAATGAGTTATTACCCCCCATGAACGTCGAAACCCGGACCTTTCTCCGCGAGTAGGAAAAAAGGGGGTGCGACAGAATGGCGACTCTGCTGGGGATGTTTTTAGGCTCTTACCATAACAAGCTTACTTTTATGAATTAGTCCAAGCATGCTTTATCTCGTACCCCTTTCCCCTTATTTGAATTTAACTGTCTGTTTTCTTTTAAGCATTTATGATTCTTTATCCCTGAAACTGATGTATCTCTTTGTTTTCTTTTCCTGTAACTGTCTTTCAATTATTTAAATACTGTATTTATTTTTCCTACGTGAAAATACTTGGCTACATGTTATTTATTGCTACATAAATCAT
This sequence comes from Nicotiana attenuata, assembly GCF_001879085.1. Lineage (NCBI taxonomy): Eukaryota > Viridiplantae > Streptophyta > Magnoliopsida > Solanales > Solanaceae > Nicotiana > Nicotiana attenuata. The sequence goes on from NW_017670686.1 coordinate 278,752, forward strand.
GCTCCGCATCATATTCCACTCGTGCGTATCAAATCCTATAGCAAAGCTTAATGAGTGGTTGCGCTCTTCCTATTTCTTACCCTTATATTCCGAAAGGCTTATTTGTGGTAAAACCAGTCGATCAGTGGTGCAGTCGACGGTTCCGTACCTTCCCCCTCAAGTTGTCCGCTTGAGGGTACCAGTCTAAAACCCCATAGTAGCCTTACTCTGGTCAAAATTGCGTATGCATCATGGTCAAACCTAGTCGGATCAATATGATGTCCACATAATGATCCTTTAAGATAAGCCTTATCCAAAAGTCCATCGGGTTTTCCATAATCCCAACTGACACAACCACGTTCTGTGCATTAATTTGGAGAACTAAATGCCGATATGCTGATCATAAATGTATAAATAGTCGAGTCTGGTAGGGGTAAGGCCTAACCCTTTTGTTTTGCAGAAAATGAGGCACGAGGTCCCCAGATTCGGTATGGTTAACAACATCCCACCATTGCTGCTAGATTGGTGGGAGGACCTTTCCTCAAGTGACAAGAAACATGTAAGAAAATACCTGGGTAACTTGCCTTCCTTGCTAGATATTGAGCCAAACAACAAGTTGATCGAGGCTGCCACTTTATTCTGGGATAGTGAAAGGTCTGTGTTTTGTTTCGGTGACATGGAAATGACACCGCTTTTAGAAGAAATTGGAGGGCTTGCGGGGTTGGTTTGGGATAGTCCTAGGCTATTGGTACCAAAAAACCGTACTGGCAAAGGGTTTTTAAAGATGATGGGGCTGAAGAAGCATGCTGACCTAGTGTGCTTGAAGGAATCTTACATACCTTTCGAATACCTGTATGAGAGGTATGGCCATAGCAAGTCCTTCCGTACCTACCATGATGAGATCTCTCTCACTTCTTTGGATCACATCCACCGTAGAGTGTTCGTATTCATTGTATGCTTCTTAGGCCTGATAGTGTTCCCAATGAAAAAGGGAAGAATCCACACTAGGTTGGCCATGGTCGCCAAGACTTTGATGGAAGGGATTAATGGACAAACATATACCATAGTCCCCATGATCATAGCCGATATCTACAGGGCTCTGGAGCGCTGTCAAAGAGGGGTCAAGCATTTCGAGGGTTGTAATTTGTTGCTGCAGTTGTGGTTGTTGGAACATTTCCAAAAGGGTCACTATCACCAAGAATTTCCGCGAAGGGCTTGGAACGACCATATTGCCTTCCATCACCCCAAGCGGATGACTTACATTCCAGACAGGTTCGCTCAGCCAGAAAGTGCTGAAGAATGGGTAGGGTTCTTCGATAATCTGACTGAGGAACAGGTGCAATGGATGTTTGAATGGTTCCCAACAGACGAATTCATCATCAGATCCAGGGATGCTCCGCACTTAGTGCTGATCGGGTTGAGAGGGATATACCCCTATGTCCCTATTCCAGTTATGAGGCAAGCAGGCAGGAAACAGGTTGTACCAAGGGTTGTCAAGATGAGTCATTTCAGGGCAGACTTTCAAGACGACGACGTCCCTTACAAGTGCCAAGCTCAACACATGTGGCACTGCAAAATCATTGTGGAGAGGAACACCATGGAGCCAGACAGGTATCATGCAGGGAGCGAGCCTCTCTACCCGGCATGGTTAGAGGACAATCTGAAAGGAATGGTGATGCCAGGAACCGGTTGAGGGAATAGAATCATAGATGAAGAAGCTGAAGTTCAAGTCAAGTACAACAGGCTGCGCAAGAGGGTCCACGACTCTGAGAATGAGCACCGGGAAATACATGAGAGGAATGTGACGTTGATCGAAGAATGGAAAGAAATGGCGGTCACTTCCAACAAGAAGCTAGAATAGTTGGAGCGAGGAATAGTGGAACTGGAGGGTAAGGTCATAAAGAGGATTGAGGATTGCTAGAACGCTGAAGGAGCTGAAGGAGGACATCTGGCCAGAGCATACTTGCTGTTGGGTCTGCGCGAGCTGGGAGACCTGTACGATGGAGTCAGGAAGATCGAATCTGGGGAAGGTTCTTCTGGGACCAAATAGGCTAGATTTACTTGCTTTCCTAAAATGTAATAACGCCGAGTGCCAGTAGTGACTTATCTTTTCTATTATCTTAGTGTCGTTTTGGGATTCGTCTATTTTTCATATTATGAAATGAGGCATTTGTTGGCATCTAAAGTTCTCCAAATCTATTTGTCGCTAGGCCTACCTCGGTCACCAGGAGGCTCCCAAATTAGGACGCGAATTTATACTCTCGCAATATGTGTTTAAATACCACAATATTTCAAAATCCCCACTGACTTGTTACCTTTTTTTGTTTTTAGTTTTGATTATTCCCATCCCCTTAGGTTGGTCCGCACATACTGGCATCATTACCATACCTAAAGTTGTCACACCTCCTTTTTACCACCCCCGAAAGGGTATATAAGGGAGTTTTTTCCAATTAAAGTGACAATCGAAACAGGATTATTTATATATTGTTCAGAGTCACCACTTGGGATAATTTATGGTGTCCTAAGTCACCGGTTTAAAATCCCGAATCGAGGGGGGAGAGGGTAACAGGGTGGCACATCATTTGGCCAAGGAAGCACTACATCAACCTAGCTATAATATAACTAGCTATTTTGCGGAACCTCCTAGTTTTGTTAGGAATGTTTATTTCAAGGACAATGATGGTTATAATAGTTTCCGGACATGTAGTTTGTCGGCTTGTAATAATTTGGCTTCACTTGGGAATGATAGTGCCCTAGGTAGCATGAAACAAATATGTAATCACGGTGGATCAATGGGACACGTTCCCTAAGATAGCATCGTGGAATATTATTATTAGTATTAATATATCTTATCTTTAACCTTCAAAAAAAAGTGAACCACGGATATTCATATTTAAAAAAACTAATTTGAAACTGAGTATCACAACTACACCACGGGAACTGTACTCGTAGTTGTGATGATTTTACTACGTGCCTAACACAAGCTACGATGTTTGAATTATTTCCTGAAGCTACTTTGAGATAATTTATGAGGTCATGAATTATGAAATTACTTATGGGAAAGTGTAGTAGTTAATTATGGAATGGGCCTGGCATAAATTTAGTTTATAGGCCCAAGATTCTTTTCCCTTCAAGATCAACCCATTACCAGTACAAAGGCCCAAACCTTAAGCTTACTCCTAGTAATTGCTTTTCAGGTATCTTGCATTAAAACAAAAAAATGTCCATGCCTATGAATTCAAAACTAACAAACCAATCAACATGGAAAATTTAAAGGAAACAATGGAATAGTTTCATATAGTTACTAAACAACATATAGGTGTGGAAAGGCAATAACAGTGAAGAAGATGGAACAAATATACAAAATTGGAGAATGGATTATACACCAACTCAAACAACAAATAGAGTTAGGCAACAGAGAATTGATAACAAAATGTAATTAGAAAAGAGTTAAGGGACAGAAAGAACGAACCATCAGTTGAGCTTTAGGACATTTCCTTTGGGATTGAATTACCGGACTTTGAACATCGACTCATCGTCTAAACAACAAGATTACAAATCGACTCGCCGGAGACTCGACCTCGACAAACCCTCCTACTCGTACAACAACACCTCGTTGTCGATTAGTTTTCGGACTGATTTCAGGTGTTGAAACAGTCATTCACAGCTGATTTTGCTGTTGGTTCGGCTGCTGATTTGTGCGAGAAAGAAGCTGGTTTTGTTCAAGTTTGCAAGGCAGTGCTTTCAAGGTGGTTTGGAGAGTTCATGGCTGCATTTTTGTGGTGAAAAGGTGGCTGTTTCGAGGTTGTTTTGGCTGATCTTCGAGCTTGGATGATGGGTGTGGCTGCTGCCCCTTTTTCTTAGGTCTTAGGTTTTGTGTCCTTGGGGTGGGGTGAAGAAGACGATCTTCAGGGGATGGGGTTTAGGATGAAATGGCGGATAGCTCAGGGTAGGTCTCTAGGTTTGTTTTTTTGTTTTCATCAACAGTGGCTGGAGATGAGTTCTTCTCTGGCAGAAGAACGACGTGGGGGGGGGGGGGATGGGCTGGATGGGTGTTAAACGGCGGATCTTCTTGTCTAGGGTGTATAGGGTTATTTAAGGGTGAAGGGTTATTTTAGGTTTTAAAATCTGATGGGCTAAGGTATTGGGCTTTGAAACTTGGGTCTTTATAACCAAATTTGCTTAAAATTGGCTTAATTAACCAAGAATCTATCCACCCTACATCAACTCTTGCCTATAAAATAAAAAACAAAGATGAAAATACTACCAAAGTATTAATTAGCCCTACTTAAGTAGAAATAACTATTAAAATAAAACTAACCATTAAAACAAACCTATTTTTTGTGACAAAATAAAGTAAAGGAGCCAAAATTAGTTGAAATAGCGATATTAGGCCTAAACTAAATATTTACATGCTAAAATATAAAAACTCTTGGGGAGGATAAAAAATCACATGTCTACAGTTGCCCCTCTTTGACTGGGAACGCGAAGATTTTTCAGACAAAGAACGGCTAGACAGGTTTTTTGACCCGACCCTTATTTAGGGAGACCAAAAACTAAGAGAAAGGAGAATGTGACCGAGCCCTGGTATCTGAGCTGCCTACATATCCTTGGCTATAAAGGAATCAGACCACGTGTAGTTCAGAAGTAGGAACGGTGATGGAGTATACCGAGGTGGAGAGCCGATTGAGGTGCCGTTCCGTCGAGGTTCCGGTCCACGGTCCTGTCATTACATTAAAATCAAAAATGAAAAAGACTAACTAAACCTATTAACTATGAGTTACAAGATTCCTATCTATAAGTCTTCTGAAGCTTGATCTTGAGTCTTGAATGGTTCTTCATGCGGACTTTAGATTTGAACCTTGATGCTTGCTAGCTGCAGGTGCTGATTTATTTCCTTTTTTCTTCTTTTCAGATCAAGATCGGACATGTAGTGCTCGTGACTTCAACCATGTCTTGAGCAATTCACATCTTTCTCTACTTCTATATTTTGGATTCACTTCTTTCTTTCTTTTTTTCCTTTTTTTTTTATTCTAGATTGTGACTAACTTCTATTGATCATCTCGGACTGCCGGCTCGCATTCTTGCCGCGAGCTTCTGCTACTTCTAACTTGAATTGAATTCTAAAATGATTTTCCTTGTTCTCCAGGTGGGCACCTGATTTCCAAAACTTGAACTGTATTCCCTTGTTCTCTAGGTAGGCGTCTGATGCCAAAACTTGAACTGTATTTCCTTGTTCTCCAGGTGGGCGCCTGATGCCAAAACTTGAACTGTATTCCCTTGTTCTCCAGGTGGGCGTCTGATTGCCAAAACTTGAACTATATTCCCTTGTTTTCCAGGTGGGCGCCTGATTGCCAAAACTTGAACTGTATTCCCTTGTTCTCCAGGTGGGCGCCTGATTGCCAAAACTTGAACTGTATTCCCTTGTTCTCCAGGTGGGCGCCTGATTGCCAAAACTTGAATTGTATTCCCTTATTCTCTAGGTGGGCGCCCGATTGCCGAAACTTGAATTGTATTCCCTTGTTCTCCAGGAGGGTGCCTGATTGCCAAAACTTGAACTGTATTCCCTTGTTCTCCAGGTGGGCGCCTGATTGCCAAAAACTTAAAATGTATTCCCTCGTTATACAGGTGGGCGCCTGATTTCCAAAACTTGAAATGTATTCCCTTATTCTCCAGGTGGGCGCCTGATTGCCAAAACTTGAACTGTATTGAAATGTATTCCCTCATTATCCAGGTGGGAGCCTGATTGCCAAAAATTGAAATGTATTCCCTTGTTCTCCAGGTGGGCGCCTGATTACCAAAACTTGAACTGTATTCCCTCGTTCTCCAGGTGGGCGCCTGATTGCCAAAACTTGAACTGTATTCCCTCGTTCTCCAGGTGGGCACCTGATTGCCAAAACTTGAACTGTATTCCCTCGTTATCCAGGTGGGTGCCTGATTGCCAAAACTTGAGCTGTATTCCCTTGTTCTCTAGGTGGCGCCTGATTGCCAAAACTTGAACTGTATTCCCTTGTTCTCCAAGTGGGCGCCTGATTGCCAAAACTCGTACTGTATTCCTTTATTCTCCAGGTGGGCGCCTGATAGCCGAAACTTGGATTGTATTCCCTTGTTCTCCAGGTGGGCGCCTGATTGCCAAAACTTGAACTGTATTCCCTTGTTCTCCAGGTGGGCGCCTGATTACCATAACTTGAACTGTATTCCCTTGTTCTCCAGGTGGGCGCCTGATTGCCCAAAACTTGAACTGTATTCCCTTGTTATCTAGGTGGGCGCCTGCCATTACAACAGAACAGACAAAACAAAAGAAACTTTTCTGCCCCAGTTTGGTACTGGGAACATCTGTGAGTGTTAATCGAATCTTGTTATCAAAAGAGATATAAGAACTCAAAAGCTAAATCCCATTATCCAGGAGCGCCCTGAAGGTTAAATCTCATTATCTATGAAGGTCTTAAAACTTAAAACTAAACCCCATTATCCAGGAGGGTCCTGAGGACTTGAAATTAAATCCCATTATCCAGGAGGGCCCTGACGACTTGATCTTAAATCCCATTATCCAGGAGGGTCCTGAAAACCTGAAACTAAATCCCATTATCCAGGAGGGTCCTGAAAACTAAAGTTAAATCCCATTATCCAGGAGGGCCCTGAAAACCTGAAACTAAATCCCATTATCCAGGAGGGTCCTGAAAACTAAAGTTAAAACTCATCTTAAGAGTGAAAACTTGAAAGCTAAATTCAACTTCCTAAAGGTGAATTTTATTCTAAATCTCATTATCTAATGAAGGTCTTAAAACTAAGTCCTATTATCCAGGAGGGTCTTGAAAACTTGAAATTAAATCCCATTATCCAGGAGGGTCCTGAAAAGTCGAGAATGAACTTACCTGAGCCATGCTCTCTTCCTGGAGGATCTCTGCAGAACGAACAAAATTCCTTGCCCCTGAACCATGCTTTTCCTCATGGAGGGTTCCTGCAGATCGAACAAATTTTCTTTCCCCTTCTCAAACCGCCTTTGTGCTGACAAAATTTGGGCATGACACTTGAAAAATTCAAGCTTCCAGGCTTTGATTTGGACATAGTCTTCGTCCCCGTTTCAAACAAAGAAAACTTGTGAGTTTAAACATGGTGGTTGGTTTGTGGCCTTGACTTTGAGTGCGACTGCTCCTTCACTTCCCATGATAACTTTGATTTCAACTCAAAAGACCTTGCTTGTTTATTGAGTAACCAATTTCTCTATCACCCTTATCACAGAAAATACCTCTAATTCGTTCAAACCCAAGCCCTCTATCTGTTGTATTTTTCATGAATTCACATATACCGAACCTTTGTATTTCACATGAATCCCAAAGCACATTCATTGTTACCAACTCAGTGCGCTTGCTGTTCTTTCCTGACGCATGCCACCGGCCTTGGCCTTGAGGTCTATTGCTCCTTCACTTGCCATGATAACTTTGATTTCTACTTGGAAGACCTTGCTTGTTATTGGTTAACCACTTTCTCTGTCAACCTTATCACAGAAAATACCGTTGATCCGTTCAAACCCAACACCCTTTATCTGTTTCATTGTTCATTAAATTGACCTATGAATCCCAAAGCACGTTGATTGTTACAAACTCAGTGCGCTTGCTGTTCTTTCCTGACTCATACCACTTTGATGTGCTAGCCAGATTCCGTTTCGTGCAATTGGAAAGCTGGTAGAAAATTTTGAAGTCATTTCTCACTTGTTCTGATCAATCAGACTTAAGAAGAGGAAGTAAACAAAACAAAAGGAACAGAGAGGGACAATGGAAAGAGATGATATCTAACAAGAAAATTACAAAGTAGAAACTTATCAGATATGGATACCAACTCTAATGACCATGACATGCATCTTTGGATTAAGTGGCCTAATCTGTCAAGAAAGTCTAATGTTCAACTCTTGTTGTAACTCTTCGCCGTGAAACTGGGCTTCAATGCTCCGATTATCCTATCTGATTCACAATCACCGTTGCCTGTGAAGGTTTTCACCGATAAGACTCTCTCATTTTGTTCTTTTTCTTTTTATTTCCTCTGACTCTGCAGATGACAAGGCATTGACCATAGTAAAAACATCATATGCTGCTGGCATAGCTAACTCAACACTCTCAAAGATTATCTGGGAGGTGTTTTTTGTAACGATCCGACAGGTCGTTTTGAGCTCTAGCGCATTGTTCAGCAGTCTGGGGCCATGAGCAGCTTTATTTCAGCTATTATGGCTTGTACGCACGGTCGGGGTTGAATTTCGGGAAGTTCAGAGTTGATTTGGAAAGAGAATTCTCATTTTGGAAGCTTAAAGTTGGAAGAATGAACTAGGATTGGAATTTTGAGTAGACGACCTCGGAATGGGGATCTGAAGGTTCCAACAGGTTCGTATGATGATTTCGGACTTGGGCGTATGCCCGGGTCGGGTTTTGGATAACCCGGGAGCGTTTTGGCGCCTATTGTGGAAGTTAGCCTTTTTGAAGAAATTTTATAAGTTTGGCTTGGAATGTATTTCAGTGTTATCGATGTCCGTTTGGGATTCTAAGTCTGTGAATAGCTCCGTATGGTGATTCTTGATTTGGGAGCGCGATCGGAAGTGAATTCGAAGGTCCGTAGGTTATTTTGGAGTCATTTGGCTAAAGATAGAAATTTGAAGGTTTTGAGAAGTTTGACCAGAAGTTGACTTTTTGATATCGGGGTCGGAATCCGGTTCCGGAAGTTGGAATAGGTCCGTAATGTCGAATATGACTTGTGCGCAAAATTTAAGGTCAATCGGGCGTGATTTGATAGGTTTAAACATCGGAAATAGAAGTTTGAAATCTTAAGGTTTATTAAGCTTGGACTGGAGGCCGACTCGTGATTTTAGCATCGTTTGAGGTGATTTGAGGCTTTGAGCAAGTCCGTGTAATGACTTTGGACTTGTGCGGGTGCTTGGTTTGGAGCCTCGGGGGCTCGGGTAAGATTCGGTATCGCTTCAGAGTGATTTGCTAAGAAATTGGGTTGCTGGTACTGGTATGATCGCAATTGCGATGCATGGGTCGCAAATGCGACCTCGCATTTGCTAGTTTCTTCTCGCATTTGCGAGCTTGGGCTCTAGGGGGGAAAGTTCGCAATTGCGAAACGGGGGATGGGAATTGCGAGGCTATGATCTTCGCATTTGCGAAGCTTTTGTCGCAAATGCGACATCGCATTTGCGAGGTCCTGTTCGCATTTGTGAACCTGGGAGGCTGGGGCATAGTTCGCATTTGCGACGTTTTGTGTCACTTTTGCGAGTCCTGAAGGGTTCGCATTTGCGAAACCCCTGTCGCAAATGCGACATCTAAGGGCTGTGTCCAGTTACTTAATTCGAAACTTAGCCCATTTCCCACTTGGCCTTAGGCGATTTTTGAGAGCATTTGAGGAGGGATTTCATCATCATCGAAGAGGTAAGTAATTTCTACACATAATAAGTTAAATACATGGATTATGGGTAGATTTAACATGTGAAGATTAAGGAAAATCAAGGGTTTTAGATGAAACCTAGAATTTGGTAAAAACAAGATTTAACCACAAAAATTCGTAGGGAATGGAGTAAAAATCATATAATCCTTATGTTATGGGTAAACTTTATCTTCGAAAAATTTCAGATTCCGGGCACGTGGGCCCGATGGCGTTTTGGCCAACTTTTCGATCGGGGTTAGGAATTGCTATAAATTAGATTGTAATGAGTGATTGAGCATATATTGATGGATTTGCGTAGCCGTTGGCTAGTTTTGGAGCGTGGTGCATCAATTAGAGTCTTCGGAAGGGCGAGGAATGCCGGTTATTAATCTTCAGAGCAAGGTGAGTCTCCTTTCTAACCTTGTAAGAGGAAATTGTCCCCATAGGTGAAATAATTGATTATGTGCTCCTATTTGCGGGGGCTACATACGCACGAGGTGACGAGAGTCCGTGCGTAGCTACTATTATGCCATTGTCCGGGTAGTTAGGGCCCAAAAGCATGTTATACTTGGATTATTTATGAACCTATTGATAGCTTGAATTGCTTAAATCACCTTGGATTAGTAAATGAATTTAAAAGGAGATTAAACATCATTTTTCCTGAATTGTTAAAAAGAGAAATTGTTCTATTTGGATAAATATTCCCGATAAGTTCTTAATTGACTGGTTGAGCATGTATCTATATGTGTACCTGCGTCGCATGCATGATTCGCGAGCAGGGTATGTGTTTATTTATGGAACGGGCCGAACGCCTCGGCAGATTAAATAGATGCATCTATAGGCGCGCCGTCGACCCTCAGCAAGTGCACAATTTATTTCTGTTGGATCGGGCCGTCGCCTCGGTGTGATTTGCACATGTTATATTGTTGCTTGAGAATTTCAAATGTTAATTGTGCCCTTCGTGGCTTGATATAATTGATAAGATAATAAAGAGTAAACCTTGAAATTCCTTGATTATTTGTTGAAGTAGTTTACCTGTTTTCTGGCTTCGTGAATTAGGACTGCTATATAAATCCATGATTTCCTCACATTCTTAGTATACTGTCAATTGACCTCTAGTAAGTGTCGAAGTTGACCATCTTGTCTCTGCTTCTTCGAGATTAGACGGGATACTCATTGAGTACACGTTGATTACGTACTCATAATACACTTCTGTGCATTTTTGTTGCACTGGTATATTTATCTCTAGCAGCCCACTGGGCATAGCAGCACGGATGATTCGGGGACTAGGTGAGTTGCATATTTCGAGGCGGCCCGCAGCTAGTAAAGCCCCTTCCAGCAAATTGTATTTTCTTTCTGTCCGCTGTATTCCGGACGGATGTTGTATTGTATTTTATTTCCTTATCAGTAGATGCTCATGCACTTGTGACACCGGGTTCTGGGATGGTTTCTAAATATTTTGTATTAATTGCTAGTATTTAATTTGAATTGAAGCAGTTACCTTTTTACTTATGAAATTTAGAGGAAAATCTTGGTTTTTTTTAAAATTGTTAAAATTGGAGTTTAATTAAGTAATTGGCTGGCTTGCCTGACAGCGGTGTCCGGCGCCATCACGACCCTTAGTGGATTTTGGGTCGTGACAACATGGTATCAGAGCACTAGGTTACTAGGGTATCACGAGTCATGAGCAAGTCTAGTAGAGTCTCGCGGATCGGTACGGAGACGTCTGTACTTATCCTCGGGAGGCTGCAGGACTGTTAGGAGTACTTCCCTTCTTGATTCCTTATCATGCGATTTGACCCTTGGAGGCGTATGCCTTTGATTCATTCCTACTCAATCTTACGCGACGCAAAGCGCTTGTTATAAATCGAGAATTAAAGAAGCATATTGATACTACAGATGCGGTGCAGGATGTTTCTCCCGGTGTAGTTGATTTGATTATTATCGTCACCTTATGGAAGGATATTTTAATGTTTCATCAGTAACGGTACTTCTAAGGGCTTTGGGGCTAGGCACAAGTTGCCAGGATGCCTATGAATGACTGTTCCGCTGTAGTGATATGATGGTAAGATTTTGCCCACGTGTCGGGGCAGTGAATGACTTGAAGGAAGGTTTACTCAGTGCATAGCCAAGAGATTCAGTATTTTATTCCCGGCAGGGGGAAAGGCAATCGAACTAAGGATGGTCAGATGTGGGCTGGTGGAAGTAATGAGACTTGGTATTTGCAAGCGTAGTGGAGTTTTCTTCTATGTTGGGGTGCTGTTGTCCTAATTGAACGTATTAAGTGTGTAGGTGTTATAATCTTCTACAATTCTCCTTTGGGGCAAGATATTGCGAAATAGTATCGGAGATGCAACTGTCAGATATTGCAAGGTGCGGTGATTCAGGATTGAATCAGTATTTCTAATATTGACGAATCGATAAAGATGACCTTCAGAAAGGTTTAAAGTTAGCAGCAATTGTGGGTTCAAGTGCCATGAAGATAGATTTTTATTTAAGACAGCCACTGAATATCAAAGGACGAGGAACGACATGTGGGAAGCGTCAGGCGGTGTTCAAAAATACTAAAAAGGCCAGGTATATGAAGCGAAGGCCGAGTAGTCCATTAAGGGGATGAGTTCCGCCAAAGTGGGAGAGTGGCGGAATTGCATATGGGCTTTGCAGTGGGATGACCACGTACCTTAAGGAGAGTTTGGGGCGATTTGAGAATATTAGTGCTTGGTTATTGGGGTCTACGGGTCTAATTTGAAGTAGGGGTTCTTGTGCAGCAGGAGATTTAATATAACGGAAAGGAGCTGCTTGAATGAAGAAGGATACAACATAACCTTGAATTAGAAAGATGTTGCCGCATATTTAAATGATGTCCACGAGGGGTAAATGGACCTGTGCAGCGGGAGAGTGAGCTCAGACTCAGGACGGGTTGTGATGTCGTAGTGATTGTACCCCGTGTAGCAGCACTGGAAGATGCCGGGAGTGATTTCTACAAGTAGTTCATCCCTGTGAGCAGGTTAGCGATCGCGTGGTCGGCGAGCTTCTGCAAAGAATTCTATTGGTTATATGGCGAAGGGATCGGTCGTGCGAATGTTGTTGATGATTCTGAGTATAAAAGGGGGTTTTTCATAGTAAGATATCGAGCATGTTGGCAGTGGATTGCGAAAGGATTATGTCAATAGGAGATTAAGAATCCTGGTAAGTTCCAGAGTGATGTAATAGTGGCTTCGAGCTAAGTGGGAGAGTCCCACCGCCTATGATCGTTGCATGGTTAATTACTTGCGAGGTTTCTGGTTATTAGCATATTGCTGAGCTGTTTCAGCTACGGAAAAGAACATAAGGGGTGAATTAAGCAAAGGGATTATTAAAGGTGGGCTATCGTTGGCCTTATTGGCCCATGTCCAGACTTGGGGAAGGATTCAAGATTGTGTTTGTAAAGATGCGGGTTCCAAGAGAAGGGATTCTGCCAGGTGCATAACCAATGGGGTATTCATGTGCTAGAAGATTTATGGAATTGATTATATTCGGGACCAAGTCAGAGCGGGTGGCTCTCAGTAACGGTTCTGATGGGTTCAAAAAAGGATAAAGTGTGATGCCTAATGATTTCGAGCCTATAGATACGGTTTAGAATGGAGCTTGATAGCAGCCTATGAGAAGAGGCACATAGTGTTCTATGATGTTTTGACTTGCAGTGTAGAACTTGGGAGGAGAATGAGAAGAGATTTCGGATTCATAATAGGATTAGCAGAATGGTCATGTCAGTTGAGGGTGCGAATATGCGCGCGAGGAAGGTATGAATTGGTTCGTGGGATTTGAGACAGCATGGTCTCGTGATTCAGGGCCACTCAGGATGAGTGCGGATGGAGTATGATATGTGACGGATGGAGTTAGTATTATCTCTAAGGCAATCAAGGATAAA